>NC_056726.1:1403305508-1403430508 GCF_019279795.1 Protopterus annectens
CCATACAGGAAAAGAAAAGGGATAATGCCCACATGATGTAGTCATTTATAGTAGTGGGTTGCTATGACATTGGCTAGTGAAAGTACTACACAGCTGGCTGCATGCAATTAGCAAGTGGGGAACACCAATTGGTGCAGATGCCATCACCTGATCATGAGCATCATCTACAAAAGCCATGCTGTAACCTATTCCAACCAGCTCGAGCCCTGTAGTGGGGAGAGAGAGAGAGAGAGAAAAAAAAAAACCCAACAGAAACAGAAATAATAGTAAAAAACAAAAATAATACTAAAAAGAAAAAAAAAACAAACAAGGGAGACATCCTGAAGTGCAACACAGAAAATAACATACTAATAAAACAGGTATGTGTATACATGTCAGCATGTAATTGAATGTAGTACTTGGTCTGTAATAATGGGACAGAGGATTTTGAAAGCTTGATATGTGCCATCAAGACTTGCTGTAATGATGTCCTGCTGAACAACTGCTGTGGACATAGCATTTGGCCCTGTGGGCACTGGGCCATACCTGTCAACTGTGTGGATTTGCACAGAATGACAAGATGTAACCGATTATATTGTTTGTTCTGTTCCTCCAAACATGTATATTAGTCTGGCAAATAACTGAAGGTGGAAGAAATGAGGTCATGATAGACACGAGTGTCAGACCCCACCACCTTCAGAACAGTTATGCTAATGTGAAATGTATCATGCACAAATGTCATAGGTTTGTAATAGGCCTATCTAATATCTGTCCCTATATATCCCCCCCCCTAATGTTAGGCTGTATCCATATCTGACGCTCTGTTTTGTAGCAAGGCAGAACAGTGCAACACTTGAGGAAGGAGGTTCAGAGTGTGGACCTGATGTCTGAAGGCACTATATATATATATATATATATATATATATATATATATATATATATATATATATATGTATATATATATGTATATATATATATATATATATATATATATATATATATATATATACACATATATATCTATATCTAATATTCTACAGATATATATGTGTGTGTATATATATATATATATATATATATATATATATATATATATATATACAGACATGTATGTATACATATATACCAACACACACACACACACACACACACACACACACACACACACACACACACACACACGCACACGTATATATATATATATATATATATATATATATACATACATACATACATACATACTTTTCCCCTACTGTTGAATGACTGTGCTGCATATGTTTGAGAACACATCACACATATCTGCAGCTCAGATGGCTTACTGGTAAATTGATATAGCTATGGTGTGCAGGGTCCTGGGTTACACATTTTCAAGGGCTGATAATGTATTTGCTGGCCAGAACAAGGGCTGTTGGATACAGAGTGATTAAGGCACCTGTAAGCAGTTGGAAGTGAGTGTGAAATGGACAGTTATGTATGGTGTGACATTTGTGTTGGGAACAGATTGTCCTTTTTGTGTTAAGGTGAGAGTGGGATGTTAGGGAAGGATAGTAGGTACATATGGGGAGGCAGGTTGGTTTGGAAGATGGACAAAACAGACAAGACAGCATACAGGGGCAGTATATTACACATGTGGGGAGGGGTAAACTCCTTGGACGGGGAGGGGTATCTGGAAATTGGAAGCCCATGAGACCCAAATGGAAACAGTGGGACTGAGGTCCCCACCTATGGGCAGTCACCACTGCACGTTCATGGCCCTGAAGGTGGCTGTGTTAGGGGCTGAGCAGGAGGGGCAGGCTGAACCTCTACATGTGTCACGAGGGCGTCAAGGTGGTGAAGCAGATCCCACAATTCTTTGCAGAGCTCCCTATGCACCAGACCCTGGACCTGACTTCAGGTTACAGGATCCTGTCTTTGCGTGCTCCCGGGGGGGACAGGCACCATCCCCTTAGGTGGTTCCACCTGAAGGTAGTGCAGGACTAGCAGATGATGAGGTCCTGGGTTGGGTCCCAGATGTGCTGTGGCCCTGGTGCCATGGCCAGATGAGGTGGGAGAGGTGGTTCTGCTGGGAACAGCCATCCCAAACGTGCTATTGTGTTGCAGTTTTAGAATATATGTGGGTAGTAATAGTCAACACAATCCTGGATTAGTTATAACATCATGCATACATATTTCCATTAACCCAAAACACCAGATCTGGAACAGCTGCATAGCAAACAGAACACATGCATATATGGAACCACAGCGGCCATTACAATGGCATGCAGGTTACATTGTTAGCAACAGGCCACCAATGATAGTGTTTTAACATGGAACATGAATAGAAACACATTTCAGTATTTGTTGCACAACAGGATATATTTCCCAGCAGTAGGTTTGGTGTAAACATACCCATTGATGTGTGTGTTCAGATTATGTTTGCAGATATGGCAGGTGGGAGAGAGATGTCAATTAACAACTATTATATCCTTGCAGTATGAGGTCTTCAGACTTTTTTTCCTGTTTATGTCTTGCAGGTACCATGTCAAGAGAGTGACTGGCTGTGTTCACTCCACAAGAGAATAACATCCTCATCAACTTCATGGTGCATCACCACAGAGCCCTCTTTGGGCATACGGCCCATGATCTGTGGAGAGGACTGCACTGTGGAACAAGCTCATCTACAGGATAAATTATGCTGGCCTGCATAACTGCAGTTATGAGCAGCTGCAACATTGCTGCACTGACCTCATCCACCATGCCCGTCAGCGTGCTGCTGCAGTTAGGAGGGACCAGCTAGCCACAGGTGGGGGTCATGCCATCCAGCCCCCAATGACACATGTGGAGGAGCTCCTCGGCAGCCTTGGGGCACCCATCTGCCAGCCAAGTCAAGAACCGGAAGATATCATTGTGGAGGTGGGTGCTACCCACACAATGGACGTGGAGCATGCAGGTAAGGCCCCAGGGCACATTTGTAGACCACTGTTGCTTATCCATCATAATCTGTAAAGTATCTACATGCATATGTCAGATAACGTAGTCAGTTGCTGCAGTGTAGTTATGAACAGATGTGCATAATCTGTAGTATTGTGGGTTTGAACTGTTGATGTACTAAAATGCTACTCCCACCCTGTACCAATGCCACAGGTGTGGCTACTGACATCACATCTCTCACAAAACTATGTAGGTCCCTCTGATATACCTGTGGGGCAGCAGCCTGTAGCTGGTGAGTATGGAGGTCTTTTGTTCAGGTTTGCCAATACACCGGCTATGTTATGGTCATGGCATTTGCCATACACACATTTAACACACCTAGCCATAATGCATGGTGTACATGTTCACTTATTGTTGCTGTAAACTGCACTGCATTGCATCACAGTGGTCACCATGGTGGCATATCTGAAGGGTATGTAAGAGTCCTGCAGTATAACTAACAATCTGTCAGTGCAAGATGTGTGGACAGAGATAAACAATGGTGGGACAAATGGCCTACATTAGGGACATGTCTGAAACATTACCCTTATACAGTGGCTACAACAGTGTATATACCAGTATTACAATGGCAACTGTTACAGATCTACACAACGGCATATCACAATACCACATTCCACAACTTCTACAACCTGTAATGTGATCCTAACATGAGCAATGAATGTGTAAGATGGAATCCTATGTTAGGACAACAGATATGGAGAATACATACCTTAACAAACAATGGAAGCATATGTGTGCAAACACTCCAAATAACATATTGTGGAAGAAGCTTTTGAGGTACTGCAGCATTCACTCATCTTGAGTATGCACCTTCCATCAAGTAAGGGTTCTCAATGTCACACCAAGTAATGGTCTGCAGTCCAAGAAATATGTCCATAACATTTGCCCACTCACCTGCAACAGAGGCAGCTGTGGCTTGCACACATCTTACAAACCATGGACTGGATCCCTTATCCAAAAGGTAGCACTCAGGAGAAGGATACATAGCCTTACCTTGCCATTGCATATGCCATGGCATATACCATGGCAAAAATATATTTTCTAAGCTTGTTTCCTGCCTTTCCTATAAATTGTCTAGTCCAGATACAGATTTGCTGTATCCAGGACTGTTTGTAAGCTTCTGAACCCCCAAGCTTTTCTGTGTTGGAGGGAAGCCTTCTAGCTTAATTTTGTTTCTTAGAGTTAGCCAGTTTTCTAGTTTCAGCACTCAAATCTGTTTCTTTGAGCTGAGCACTTGTTCAGAACTCATTCTAAGCACTAAATAATTTATAAATTACTACAGCACTCAACTTTCCTCACTCCTCTAGAGGAAAACAGTTTTTAGTACTTAATAAATAAGCACCTATCCAGGCATGTCTAAGGGTCAGCTCCCAGTGTTTTCTCCTGTTTACCTGATGAATCTGGGCATCTTGGGGCAATGCAGCAATTGCCTCATGTACACAGGCAACCCTCTCCTCCTACCACCCAACACTACAACCTGTGAGAGATGTACTTATATAACCAAACTGGAAGCAAAGCTCTCTTCACCCAAGACTGGATGAGACAGTTAAGAGGAGAAGGTAAACAGTTGCACCACACCACACTCATTACGTAGTCCCTCAAAACCTACACCACCAAAACACATACATAGAAACACAAAACACACACCTACATTCACGGAGGCTCTCAAAAAAATCTACCCAAGCAACAGGGACCACCAAAGCAGAAACACAAGCAACCTGCACCCCCCAACATAACCCAAATGACACATAACCCACAAACTCAGTGTGCCACTCAACCACAGCCCATAAGGCATAACAATGTACCCAACACTCTAGTCATAGGTGACTCTATAGTCAGGCACACTGATGTTCCACTCACCAGGCTAAAGAAGGAGAAAGTTACTGTCAGCTGCCTGTCAGGTGCCAGGATCTGCCACATAACGCATGCACTCAGATCACTCCACAGCAAGTACAAATATGAATCTGTCATTGTCCATGTTGGTGTGAATGACCTGAGACATACCTCCCTGGACTACATGAAAAGAGACATGGAGGAGCTTTCTGATCTTGTAGCCCAGACAGGTATGAACCTAGCCCTGCGTAGCATCCTGCCATCACCCAGAATGATACCACAGTTCAAGAACAAAATGATTGACTTCAACAATTGGCTAAGCTTCTGGTGTCATTCTAAGGTGATCCAGTATCTGTCTGCCTGGGATGACATGATTGACAAACCACGATGCTTTGTCAGAGATGGCCTGCACCTGTCGCCGTTGGGATTCCGGATACTGGCTAAGGCTCTTGCCACCCATATAGTGCCTTTTTTAGGCAAGATTCAAATGACAAATTCACCACCATGACAGGTACAAGCAAGCAAAATCTGAGGGTAATGCTACTTAATGCTAGAAGTCTAAACCACAAAATGCACTCAGTCGAGGCACTCCTTAAAATGGAGAACATTGACATCTGTCCAGTGACAGAGATCTGGTTCAAGGCTCCAGAGAGCACCACTGCATTACCAGGCTATAATTCATACCACAACTTTTGGCCACCTAACCTGGACCAAAGCACTAAAGACAGAGGCAGGTCCATATTCATTAAGGATATCCACACCTCCAGGCTAGTTGCTCAGCATAATGCATCTGAGATTATCCAAGTGCAACTAACCCTGGGCAAGGCCCCAATAAAAATTGCAGCTTGCTACAGATCCCTCATCATGCCCCAGGATTCCCACTCCTCATTTCTTGATACACTGGAAAATATTAGGGTACAACCTAATGCCCTAATAATGGGCGATTTCAACTACCCCACCATTAACTGGGAAAACTACTCTTGTACCAACTCTTGTGCTCAATGTTTTCTGGAATTCATAAATTCCAATGCCTTGGATCAACTTATCCACACCCTCACCAGGGGCAGCAATATCCTAGACCTGGTCATTACCAACATGGGCAACTGGTGTTCCACACCAGAGGTCAATTCCTCGTTGGTCAGATCCAACCACAAGCAAATCACCCTAGACATCCACATCCCACCCCCACCTCCCATTAGGGAAACCACCATAAAAAATTTCTCCAAAGCCAACTTCACGCTTCTTAAGACAGAAGTGGCAAACTTCACGACACCCATGCTGATGAACAATAGAGATACAACTGCTGAATCCTATACAATTGCACTTTATAAGCACTTACACGAGTGCATGGATCATGCAGTCCCTAACAGAACCAAAAAACTGTTGCAAAAAAGAGTAAAATTCCATGATTGGAGGAACTCTGTGGTCAGCCTCAGTAAGAAGCTGAGATCCCTCATAAAATCCTCCAAAGCTAGTTACGAAAACAAAATTGCCACTGATTCTAAAGACAACCACAAAGCATTCTATAACTATGTCAAGAATCCCAGTTGCAACACTCAGATCTGCTCTGAGTTACAGCACAGTGGCACTAAATATACAAAACCAACTGATATTGCCAACATCCTGGCTGATAGGTTCAGTGCTAACTTTATCCCTCTCTCATCCCCTAAAAGGCCCATCTCTATACCGGAAGAATGCAAAGTACCCGTAATGACGGCTGCACAGGTAAAAAACACACTCTCCAAAGCCAAGAACACAGCATCCATGGGACCTGACAACATCCCAGGCTGCATTCTACATGATCTATAGAATGAACTGGCACCCCACCTAAGTACCATGTTCAGTCATAGCCTCACCTCAGGATTTGTGCCCACTGAATGGCGCACAGCAACAGTTATCCCACTCCACAAAGGGAGAGCCACCACGGACCCCGGGAACTACCACCCCATTAGCCTGACGAGCTTGGTCTGCAAGGCTGTGGAGTGTATCGTCATGGAACTTTTAAACAATGACATTGGTAATCTCCAAACTCTGGACCCTACCCAGTTCAGGATTGTAAAAGGCAGATCATGTCTCCTAAACCTGATAGACTTCTTTGAAGCGATCACCAAAGCCATAGATGAGGGTAAGGTGGTTCACACAGTCTATCTAGATCTCGCCAAGGCTTTCAACACTATCCCCCACTCTGGAATTATAGACAAACTCTCTAAACTAGGTATAAATCCCTGTTTCACAAGATGGGTTGCCAACTGGCTCACTGACAGATCCCACACTGTGAAAGTAGCAGACTAAATCCAACTTCAGACTAGTGACAAGTGGAGTACCACAGGGTTCAGTCCTAGGTCCTCTCCTGTTTGGTATCTACTTCTCTGAAGTACAAGCTAACACAGAAGGTCTTTGGCTAACAAAGTTAGCAGATGACTGTAAACTCGGAGCCATAATCAAAACTCCTAATGATGTGGACATCCTACAAAAGAGCCTCACTGAGACAGATGCCTGGTGTCAATGCCATGGCCTCAAGCTCAATGCCAAAAAGTGCATTGTCAACTCTTTTGTTAAAAACTCTGTACCCATGAACTACCACATAGGCAGTAGTCTACTTAACACCGAAAGTGTGATAAGAGACCTTGGGACACAGGTGGACAGTAGTCTCTCCTTTGATAATCACATCACCACAGTAGTCAGGAAATCCTTCTACGTGGCACACCTCATCACAAAAGGTTTCTCATCCAGGAAAAAAGAGGTCATTGTTCCATCTACACATCACTCATTAGACCCATTATAGACTACAACACCCCTTTTGGTATGTACCTCACAAGACATCTACAACAACTGGAAAGGCCACAGAAATACCTAACAAAGAGGATTACCAGCCTCAAACAGATGCCCTATGCAGACAGTCTCAAAAAACTCCAGCTTTACTCTGTCACATATCACCTACTCAGAGGCGATCTCTGCCTAACATACAAAGCTATGTCAAACCCAGAGCTATTGGACATGCTCCACATAAAGAAATCCCAATCCCCCTGAGCTACACACTCTAGGGACCTAAACCTTGTCACCACAATAAACAGAACATGCTGGAGGGATAGATTTCTGTCCCAGAGACTTCCCATACTCTGGAACAAACTACCTATCTATATCAAAATATCTCCTCATTAGCACTCTTCAAGAAAAATCTTGATGATTGGATGGGAGATAGGAAATTCACCCCGGGGATCACTTCTATGGCTGTGCTTGACAGGGGCACAGGAAAATAATTTTCTTAGGTGGCAAAAGCCCGGGTACCATTTGGTTAGGCTTATATAGGCCCTAGGGCCAATAGCCTAGTACCTTCCTATGAACCTATGAACCTATGTGAAGATGAAGTATGGGACACCATTAATGTAGAAAATAAACAGATACCCTCCAAGACAGATGACATCATATGTTGCAAACTGGTGATGGAGGCATGGCTGGCCTTATGCATCGGTGAACTAGGTGACTGCCTAGGGTGCCATACAGGCCAGCTTTGTAAAGGGCGCAATTTTATCTATTTATTTATTTATTTATTTTATTTTAACAAATTTTTATCGGTCCGTGCACTCTTCCCGGCGCCTTGTCACTGAGTTGAGGAGCGCTCTCCCACTTTAACAGGTTGATCGCGGTATTAGTAACTTTTCCTTTACGGAGGAATATGAGTGCACACACTAATGTGGAAGTAAATGCATTCTGCAGTCACGCGCGGAATTTAAGCTAGAAGTTAAGGGTTGGGGTTAAGACTGTGTATGCTCGTTTGGCATTCGGTTTAGAAAGAAGGTAAGTGTATGTGTGTGTCTATGTGTAATTTAAAACGTTAGCTTCTGTATGCAAGAGAAAGTGTGTGTGTATGTATGGAATAGGTCATTAGACCATAAAGCGATACAGACTTCCAATATAACATGTATATACTTTTTATCTTCCCTGTAATTGTCCAGTCACTTTCCCGGGAAGTGGTCAAAAACTATATTTGCATGTTGGTGCTAGAAAGTGTGTGTCATAGCTGTCAACTGTCCAGTATCTTGCCTTTTATTTGTAGTCTATTCCTCATAAAATTTTTGATTTTCTGGCAAATCATCAAATACAGAATTCAATAAATGATGACACCTGTCTCTCAACTGTCTCTGATTTTGACTCATGTTTTACCCATGTGTCTCCTAAAATGTGCCTTTTGGAAAAAAATGTGGTGAATAACTCTTTAACAGATTTGTTGCAGGTTGTAAATGGTATTAAAGTGTGCCCGATTACTTCTGGATTTGTCTCTGATTCGTTGAGAGCAATAGATGTCAGACAGTTGAGTGTCAGACTTCATATCCTTCAGAAAATGGCTAATGCAAAACCTGTTCTAGACTTTCTAAGAGCAATATTTAAAAACTGTCCCTGATTTATTTTCTGGTCTATATATATTATATGTGTGTATATATATATATATATATATATATATATATAATGCTCTCTTAAGCAGCTTCATTTGCTATGTTCTGTGCACTTATTTTCAGATGATCACTCTTCAGTCTGTTATTCCTATTCCTTTGAGAATGGATGTAATCATGGATATGAAGGATACCTGCTGTAATATACATCCCCCTCAGTCTGTGACCAGTTTGTACTTTTCTTCAGAGGTTGTGACCATTTCCAGCACCCCTGATCTCTGTCATTTGGTCGCTCTTTGGCTCAGATTGTTATTTATCATTTACGAAGCTTAGCTTTCTACAGATGTAGCTATTCAGTGATAACTCGGAGTGAGAATGACATGCCTTTTCCTCCTTCTGAGGCAGTCGTGGTCTTGGCCTTGGCCTAGTTATAAAAATCACCTTGGCAAGTCCTGTTTGATTTTCTGTCAGTTTGTTCCAGTTTATTGAAGTGTGATTGAATTCTGCAATTGGAGAGCATTTTACCCATGGAGAGGGTAGTTGTCCTTACCCAGCTGGTTTCCTTATACCTGTTTTGGTAATGCATTATGTTTTTAGTCTTATGGTTGCCTGCACACCAGTACAGATCTGGTAATAGATAGATATGATTCCATTTACCTAAATCTGTGAAGACACAGAAAAGTTATTCCAGTTATCCTTGTCATCCCACTTAACTCTTTAGTTGCAAGGGCAAACTATATTGTGAATGTTTTTTTCTAGGCCCAGCAGTGACCTAGTGCCTGAAAATTAATACTTTTCAGCTCTGCCCAACAGTCATGGGACCCCCTCATAAGTCCATCTTCATATCGGAGGCTGGCAATGAGAGAAATCATTTATGTCCTTGAAGTCCTTTAAAGAGTACTTAATTGTCAGAATTCTGGTTGTCTGAATTGATATTACTTGTGAACCTCTGCTATCTCTGTAAAAAACAAAAACAAAAAAAAAAAATCTTGCTTTTTTCCCACTTTTCTGAGAGTTAAAAAAGTTCAGTTACAGGCTTGCTGTTCCTGAACTGTTTGAAAGTTTCTGTGAGGCCATTTTTGCTTGGGCTGAAGGAGGGTCTCTGTGTTCATCAGTGGCAGTGACTAACATTGAGCAGCTTCCTGCCCCGGAGAGGTGGTTACTGACTTGAAACTGTAGTTTTATTGGCCACTAGGGGTCATTTCCATAACTCCTTCATTTGTCCTCAGAGGAGTGGTTTAAGGCAGTAACTTGTAGTTTATTGGCCATTTTGGGTAATTTCCTGTCTTTTCCAGCCCCTGCTATAAAGCGCTTTAAGCGGCGCATTAGTGATTTAGCCCGATTTAGCACAGAGTTGCTACCGTTGCACACTAGGGCAGCAGCGGTTAAGCAGGTTTAAACTATTCGGGCTACCTAAAGTCCACTCTTCAAATTTTCCCTTAAAACTACCTTCCTCGAACTATACTACTGATCTAATCAGCTTATCCTATAATTAAAAAGATCATCTCTACTTGACTCCAAGTAGACTATTCTCTATCTGTTAAGCGTAGCACTTGCTCCTACAGTACTTATTACCTTGATACGGCACTCTTGTCATAGCTAGTACCCCAAAAGGCAACCCCCATTTCTCGGTCACCACGTCCCCGAATCTTTTTAAAGTTTTTGTCTATTCCTTCTAGCATGTCGAGGATCAGTTGCTAGTGTCCTCTCCTGCTCAGCTGGTTAACCTGGGAATATTGAGGCAATGTTACAATTGCCTCATGTACACTGAACAACCCTCTCCTCCTCCCACAAAACACAAATACATGCGAGAGATGCAACTATACGGCCAAACTGGAGGCTGAGCTCTCTCAACATAGGACTGGCAAGACCAGTCAGGAGGAGAAGGTTACCACACACACTATAGACCCAGTCTCACATAGTACCATTACAACCTCAAATCATACACATAAACACACAAAGACATACTCGGAGGCTCTGATCAAAATCTACCAAAACAGCAGAGGCCACCAAAGCAGACACCCAAACAACCACCACCTCAGAACACAACACCTGCAACACATAGACCTCACAGTCAGAGTGTCAAACAGTCACAGCCCTTAAGGCCAAACACAATGCCAGACAAACTAGTCATTGGTGACTCCATAGTCAGACACACTGGCGTCCGCTCACCAGACTGAGTAAGGAGAAGGTCACAGTAAGCTGCCTGTCGGGCGCTAGAATCCGCCACATAACGCAAGCACTCAGGTCTCTCAACAGCAGGTACAAATATGACTCAGTCATTGTCCACGCTGGTGTAAACGACCTGGGGCGTACCTCCTTGGACTACATGAAAAGAGACATTGAGGAGCTCTCTGATTATGTAGCCCAGGCAGGTATGACCCTGACCTTGAGCAGTATCCTACCTTCACCAAGAATGATGCCACAATACAGAGATAAGATGATCAGCTTTAACAATTGGCTTAAACACTGGTGTCATTCAAAGGGGATCCAGTGTCTGTCTGCCTGGGATGACATGCTGGACAAGCCACGCTGCTTCAAGGGATGGCTTGCACCTGTCACCCTGGGATTCGGATATTGGCAAAGGCTCTTGCCACCCCATAGTGCCTTTTTAGGCAAGGCTCAAATTCTAAACCTACCACCCTAGAACACAAAAAGGAAAAAACTAAGGGTAATGCTGCTCAATGCCAGAAGTCTAAATCTCAAAATGCACACTCGAGGCCCTTCTCAGTATGGAGAACATCGATGTCTGTGCTGTGACAGAAACCTGGTTCAAGGCTCCTGAGAGCACCCCAGCGCTATCAGGTTTTACCTCATATCATGCGTTCCGGCCCCAAAATCCGGACAATACCAAGAAAGGAGGGGGGGGGTATCCATATTCATCAAGGACACCCACACCTCAAGACTGGTGGCAATGCACGATGCATCGGAGACCATCCAGGTGCAATTAACCATAGGCAAGACCGCTCTGCAAATTGTAGCATGTTACAGGCCACCCTCACAAACTCAGGAACCTCACATGGCCTTCCTGAAAACACTAGAGGGGATAAATGTATCACCAAACACCATCATACTAGGTGACTTCAATTACCCTAATATAGACTGGGAACACTACTCAAGCCCAAACACCCTAGCCCAAAAGTTCCTGGAATTCATAAACTCAAATGCCATGGAACAACTAGTCACCATCCCACAAGAGGAGATAACATACTTGATCTCATCATCACGAACATGGGAGCACAATGTTCAACACCGAGGTGTACCCCTCACTGGTGAGATCAGACCACAAACTAATCTCGCTGGAGGTCCTCATCCCACCCCACCTGAAATAAAAAGACCACAGTAAAGAACTTCTCAAAAGCCGACTTCACACTTCTAAAGACTAGTGTGGTCTCCTTTAAGGCCCCGAGCGGAAAACAGTACTCAAGCCGCTGAATCACTTACAAATGCCTTCTACCAGCACCTGCAGGACTGCATGGATAAGGCAATCCCAAGCAAAACAAAGACTCTTTGTACCAAAGGCAAGCGTCCAGTCTGGTGGACCCCAGCCATAAACAAACTCTACAACAAAAGGAGGAAGCTACTACAAGATAGAGCAAAATCCTTAAAAGGTAAGACACCCTTGATCACTATAAGTAAAAACTAAGAGCTCTCATAAAATCATCCAAAGCAAATTTGAGAGAAAATAGCTAACGACTCAAAAGACAATCATAAGGCCTTCTTTAGCTATGTTAGAAACCTGGGAGGAAACTCCCAGATATGCTCAAAGCTAGTTCAAAATGATGTGAAGATTACTGATCCTACAGACATTGCCAACATACTGGCTGACAGGTTCAGTGCAAACTTCTCCCCTCCCCAAAAGGAGAGATAGCTATACCAAGCGATTGCAGCCCCAAACATCTCCAGCGCCCAAGTGAGAACTGCTCTCTCCAAAGCAAAAACACAGCATCCATGGGACCTGATGGTGTCCCGGCTGTGTGCTCCATGAACTCAATGAGGAATTAAACCCACAGCTAGGACAGCTGTTTAATCAAAGTCTTACCTCTGGATACGTGCCAGGGGTGGCGCACTGCAACTGTGGTACCACTTCACAAAGGCGGTGCCTCCACCGACCCTGGAAATTACCGGCCCATTAGCTTGACAAGCCTTATCTGCAAAGCCATGGAGAGGATCATAATGGACCTCATAAATAAAGACATAGGGAATTTGCAGACTTTGGATCCAACCCAGTTTGGCTTTGTCAAAGGCAGATCATGCCTTTTAAACTTGGTTGACTTTTGAAACAGTCACCAAAGCCATTGATGAGGGAAAGGCAGTCCATACAGCCTACCTCGATCTGGCTAAGGCCTTGATACAATACCCCACTCGGGTATCATTGAAAAACTCATCAGCTTAAATGTCAACCCATACATCACAAGATGGGTTGCAAACTGGCTGAGTGACAGAACCCACAGGGTCAGAGTTGCTGGCGCCATGTCAGACTCAAAGCCTGTCACAAGTGGTGTCCCACAGGGCTCAGTCCTGGGCCCACTCTTGTTTGGCATCTACTTTTCCAGTACAAGCAAACACAGGAGGGTTATGGCTGACAAAGTTTGCAGATGACTGCAAACTGGGCCATAGTAGAAAACACATCTGATACAGATATCCTTCAGAAGGGTCTCACAGAAATGGATAACTGGTGCCAGAGCCACGGCCTAAAGTTAAATGCCAAAAATGCATAGTCATACCCTTCAGGAAAAACAAGGTTACCCTAGCTACCAAATAGGTGGCAATCCACTGAGCACAGAAGAAGTTATCAGGGACCTGGGGACCCAGGTTGATAGTAGTCTGTCATTCGACACCCATGTAGCTAAAGTAGTTAGGAAGACCTTCTACATTGCCCACCTTATCATGAAGGGATTCTCATCTAGATCAAGGGAGGTCATAGTCTCCTTTACTCATCACTCATCAGACCAATGATTGAGTACAATGCCCCATTCGAATGTATCTGACCCAACACTTGCAGCAGCTGGAGAGGCCACAAAAGTTCCTCACCAAAAGGATAAAGGGTCTCAAAAATCTGTCCTATGCTGCCCGACTGAAAGAACTCCAGCTCTATTCAGTCGCCACCGCTGCTCAGAGGTGACCTTTGCCTAACATACAAGGCCATGTCAAACCCAGATTTGATGAATATGCTTCACCTCAAAAATCTAGATCCATCAGAGCCACAAGGGCGGGAGACTTAAACCTTGACACGGCTATTAATAGGGCGTGCTGGAGGGATAGATTCATCACCCAAAGACTCCTATGCTGTGGAACAAAATCCCGGTACATGTGAGGCAGAGCACCTCGCTGGCCTTGTTCAAGAGAAATCTTGACCAATGGATGGGAGATCACAGATATACCCCAGGGATTACCTCAGTGTCACTGCTCGACAGAGGCACAGCAAAATAATGGGTATAGTTCCCCATACTAAAGGGGTGGCGTAAGCCACAAAACGATGGGCTAGGCTTGTAAATGCCCTCGGGCAGATAGCCTAGTATGAACCTATGAACCTATGAACCTATATGGTAGCACTGCAAGAGACTGGAGACTCAGACCTATCCCTCCATTAAGGGCCACTGAATGTCATCTTCTTCTGGGCCCTAGACCAGGACATATACCTTCAGATAGTACATCTGCCAAAAATTCAGATCCCCTTAGTTTGTGCTTTTTTTTTTTAAATGATGGATTTCTTAGGGGTAGACTTCATCATTTTTAGTATGTTCCTTAAGTGTGCTTATTTGCAATAATTAGGGAAACCAACATAGATTATTATCCTCCTTGATGAACATTGTAGACTGTGTTTCTTCTCTTTCAGTAACATAGTTGTATGTTGTCCTTGCCTCCCTTCTTTCTGGTCAAGAGTGTCTTATTTAAAATCTACTTCTACCATCCCTGTTAATCCCTAGTGACCCTTGTTAACCGGGTAGCCTTAATGTTTCTGTTCCTACACCTCTTAAGCAGCGCCCCTTAGTGTTCCTCTTTTTCTGTGCAGGGACTTAGGCTATGTAGCCAGAGGAGACCTCCTGCCAAGATATCTTTGGTCCTTATCACTTCTTGTCTGGTTTCTGAAGTTTTGAAATGGTCTCAAGTACTTGCTGAAGAGGATGTTGTGAGGACTGTATTTTGTGTGATGTGATTTGAAAAGGTGTTTTTCTAACTTGACAGGAGATTAAATTAATTACCAAGGAGTCACCCTCTTTCCTTTGTTTAAATATACCTCAAATGCCTGACTAATTTTAGCCTAAAAAAGTTCTTCATTTTAGCCTAAGAAAGTTCTTCATAAAAGTTAATTTTAGCCATCTGTGATTTCACATTTGATTTGATGAATATCAGTGGTTTGGCTATCAGGTCAGATAATTCTGGCGTGAAATCTTGCATTGTATTCCTTCAGTGGGAGATTTCTTTTGTTTTCTGTTTTCATTCTGGATTTCAGGCAGAAACTCATTAATGGACATTCTCATTTGTATTTATTTTCCTTTAAAAATAAAAGCAAGGAAAATGCTACAGTTGCATATTGGCAGCATACTGCTAGGTTTTCTGTCATAATTCTGGACTCTTTCTGTTGTAGTTTGTGATTCACACCCTTGATGTGACCTTCAGTCATGTTAATATTTCCAATAAGAGTAGATATTCAAGAAAAGTCCCTTCTGTAGGTAGAGTCTCCCTTTTATTATCATCTTATGCCATGGGTAGCCAGGGGGGCATTAATTGTCATTGTTTCCCTTCCTGTTTAAGTAGATAGTGTCTCCTAGAAACACACAGAAAGGGGACAAAGACCCATGTTTGTGCATATTATGGAAATGGTCGCATAACCACACTAGTTCACTGTCGAGATTCCTGCAGCAGGCATGTCACAGTCTGCAGTTGATCAGAGACCATTCACCAGTTGATTGCTGAGAAAAACTTTGCTTTGCTGATATGTCTGACTTGTGCTAATCCTACATTAGACTGCCTGCTGCAGCACTTACAAAGATCTATAGTTTTGGTCCTGAATATAAATCTACTTTTTGTACTCAAGTTCATGTTTGAGGAGAATCTGTGTTAAGGACAGAGACTATGTTAACAAGATAACCTTTAATTCCTGAGGTCTTGTTACTAATAAGGTAATCCTTTCTGTTAGTTGACCACATGGCACTGTTTGCAGGCATTACATGACAAAGCTGCCAGCAGACTCCTGTGTTTCCAAAAGTGGGAAGATGGAAGGAAACCAGACAGCAGGCAAGATGAGCTGCCAGCTGTGTTAACTAGCCTGAGTTTATAGCACTAATGTACAGCCAGCTTTAGTTTTAAACACAACACACATGCAAGTTAGACAAGGGCCAATAGGCCTGCATTTCTAACTGCATCATTATTAGTCAATGAGAGCAGAAAGAAGGCTTGCAGCAGATTTAGATCCAGAGAGTATTAATGAGAAATTTTAAACTAAACTCATCTCATAGAGAAGAGTAATTTATACATAATAGCGCTGTGTCCTGCAAGCTAGGTAATGAACTATAAACCAAGCAAATTCAGGATAATCATTACCTTTGTTCTCAGGATCATAGGAATTACAAGACAAACAAGTCATGTGACAATTTGGTTCTTGCTGATACCCACCCTCACAATGTACATTCCCCATTTTAGAAGAGTAAAGCAGGTCAAGCCAGGGATAAATCTGTGATGCCCATCTAGTCATCAAGATCCAGCTTGAAGGATGTGAGGGTGTCACTATGTTTATCATGTAAAGGCAATTTATTTATGAGTGAGGTAAATGTTAGGTAATAAATCTGTCCATCTACAGTGTTTTATTTCTTTTGTATTTTATATTTTATGTGCTATTTTTTAAAAAAGTAATAAATGGTGACTATGAAAAAGAATCTACATTCCTTGTATGTTTAATGACAATTTCCTAGTGAGATTTTGGAAATAGTATCTAGTGTACTGCTGTGTGTGCTTATGCTAACACATGAAATATGCAGATAACCTGAGAAAACTGTCTTTTTGTGCAGAAAGCAGAATTACTTCATGAAAAAAAATTGCATGGCAACCAAGCAGCATTATGGGAAAGTATTATTCAGGCAAGAAGACTCCTAGTTACTATCATTCTCAGCATTTACAGCAGCGGTGCAAGAAAACACGAGAAACTAAACTGAAGTCCTTCCATATTGATTGATACTGGTGGATTGTAATGACACGTTTGAGTGGCCTTTTATGGTTAAAATGTTCTGAAATGGGCAGTTTTATCATTATTGGGTCATGCATTTTTTCATTGTTTGCCGGAAAAATGTTAAAAATTACAAATTTAATACATACTAGCAATTGGTACTGTATTATACAAGGAATATAATTTATTACAATCAGGAAGGTGAATCAAAGAACACATACATGAATGCATGGTGATAAACGTGTTCAAGGAGCCTGTAACCTGAAAATAGCCCAAAGGTAAACTTAATTCTCCACTTTCCAGATGCATTTCATTTGAATGTAGGTTTTAATTCTGTTTCAATGGCAGAAAATACCTAATTGTATACACACTGAGGTTTGAACATTGTTCATAGTAACTGGGGAGAAATAGCCAAGTAACGAAACACTGGTATGGCTGGGGAGGAGGCTGCTGAAAGAGGGGCTGCTCGGGAGGCCCCAATCTATTACCCTGCCTAGGGTCCCATTTGACTATGATTTTTCTCTGCTAATAAAGTATGAGTAGTTTGCATGGCATCTTTAAATCCTGGAAAAACACTCCATGGTGCCGACGTCCTCTCTTTTAAGGAGGAAAAGGAGAGCTACACATACTGATATGAGTAATGGGTCATGAAAATTATCATTTTCAACAGTGGGTCTTGGTCCGTAAAGGTTTGGGAACCACTGCTTTACACTACCTACTAGACTGCTGACAGAAAGGAGTTTGTGTTTCAGTGCATTTCAGGGAATGGAGTTTTCAGTGCATTTTCAAGGGATTGAGTTTCGGTGTATTTTCAAGGGATTACATTTCAAAAGAAAGTTTACTGCTGCTCATGCTAAGTCCGTTTTCAATGTGCAACTGTTTTATCAAATGGCATGCTGTTGTAGAATTTGAAAGCAATGTTAGTAGCATAATTATATCGAAAAAGCGAAAAACAAATCCAAGGGTGCACCAATGGACAACTTTGTGTCAAGGGGTTACAACAGGAAAATGGTACAAGACACTATAGCATCAAGTGATAAATTGAGGACAGGTAAAGGCAGACCGTTCTTCCATGGCAAGGTAGAGGTTGATACTATAGGTAAAGAGAAGCAATCTACAGAGAAAAATAGACTTATCATACTATTTACAAATAGGAATGGTCAGATTAGGAGGATCATTGAGAATAATTGGAAGATTTTAGCTATGGATGATAGGATTAAGACCTTGGTTGATGAGACACCGAGTATAGCTTATAGGAATATGAAGTCCTTAAAAAGGCTCCTATGCTATGAAAGAATAGATACAGGGTCCATAAAATCTCAAAGAACAGGCACTTTTCCTTGCCGGACCTGTAACCAATGTAAATACATAGCAGAAGATAATGTTTTTATCCATCCACATACTGGACGTACTTATACGTTTAGATGCTATGCTGATTGTAGAACGAAAGATATAGTATATTTAGCACAATGACAAGTTTGTGAAAAATATTGTATAGGGAAAACAAATCGAACACTACGTGAACGTATAAGAGAACACGTATATGCAGTCAATAAAGAAAATATAACCAATGCGATAGCACGTCATATTATGGAATGTGGGTCTCAACATCATTTTAAGTTTAGGGTTTTAGAACTAGTTAAAAGAACTAGTAGGCTAGGAAATGTGAAGAATCGTACTGAGGAAACTGAGAACAATTGGATTCTCAGGCTACAAGCACACAAGTACGGTCTAAATGAAAAGATAACCCTAAAACCATTTTTGGCAGCCAAGGCATTTAAACATTGAAAATGTTTAGGTTGTTGTGTGTTTTTATTTCTGTTATTTTTGTGTTTTTATATTCTTTAATCTATGTACTTTTCATCAGCAATTCATATGTATTTTTATTAATGAGCACTAGCACTTTAAAATTGTATTATCAATTAATGAATTAATGATTTGTAGGTGTAGAGTGATTTTAGTATTTAAAGCATGGGATTTATTGAGTGCCATTGAAGTCTGAAGAAGCGTTGATACAACGTGAAAGCGCTTACTGTCCTAGGCATTGTTGGTTCTAATAAAGTGTTCAATTTTACGTGATTCTGTTGGATTTTCTAGCCATTGGTGCACCCTTGGATTTGTTTTTCGCTTTTTCGATATTACTGTTGGTACAAGGGTGCTTTACTCGGCTGAAGTGTTTGTTTTTGTTCTCACTTTAGTAGCTAATTGCCTTTGGTGCAGAAGGCTGTGGATTCTACTCCCACGCCATGTAGATGAAGTGCTGATATCGCAGTACCCATATGATTGCAGATTATTTGCTGTATTACAAGGAGGAATAGGGGTTCTACACTCCTGAGTTTCCTCCTTTTGTATGAGATGCCTAGTAACTATGAACTTGTCGGTTTTAGTCATTTCCTATTGCAATATTACCAGTTTACCAATTTTTTTTAATATAATATAGATTAATGCAAGGGCAACAGACACTGAATTTGTAGATGAAACATTGAGGTGTAAAGTTGTTTGCCATTAGCAACCTCTTCATTCTTCTTCATTAGTTACAGATTTCTTTTAATGTGGAATTATTCCAATGATTTTACTTTTGTAGAGATTGTGTATTGAGTGATATTAGTGGATTGTCATGACAGAAGTCTGGGTTGCCTTTTATGGTTCAAATTTTCTGAAATGGGTAATTTTGTCATTGGTTTATACTTTGTTTCATTGCTTATTAAAATGTTTAAAACTATAAATTTTAAAACATATTCTAACAAGTGGTGCTATATTATACTAGGAATATAATTTAATACAATCAGGAAGGTGAATAAAAGAACAAATTCATGTATGCATTGCCCTAAAATGTATGCAAGGAGTCTATTTTGAAAATGACTCAAAAGTAAACCTAATCCTCCACTGACCAGATGCATTTTCTATGAGTGTTGGTTTTCATGCCGTTTCAATGACAGATAAGTTTATTGCATATGCTAAGTCTGTCTGTGTTTGTGCTGTTCTAGTTTAAGCTACTGTACACAGGGAGGAGAGAGGTTGCTATTCCACTTTCACTGAGCTGTAAGGCTTGCTCGCCTACCCAAAGTAAATTAAACTGTTTAGATTAACAAGCATCCCTTTGAAAGAAGGCACATGGGCTTGTATTTTCTGAGGACATGACTTTTACAGTAAAATGTGTGAAGCAGCAACAGATAAAGCAGGCTTATTAAAAAAAATTCCACTTCACTTGCAGTTTAACTATATTACAAGGTATCTTTTCTTCCTGTGCATTTAAATAATTGAAGGAAATGACTGGAGTGGCTTTCTTGGGAAGTGACCTTCATGTGGGTGTGGCTTATAGGGGTGTTTCAGGAGTATGATGTGGGTGGGGCTTAAGGGGCACTGGTGTGGGTGGGGCTTAAGGGGCGCTGGAGTACTACTTCGCCTAGGGCGCCATTTCAGCTAAGGCCGGCCCTGCATGGAGGCTGCCAAACACATGCAGCAACACTGAGGGACTTGCAAATATGTCTAGCAAGTATTGCCTGTGCAGTACCTGTGTCAACAATTACCTAGACTCTGCACAAGTGTGGCCTATGGGTTAGGGTAATCAGATGGAAGAGTTGTTCCACAGGAGACATCATCCAGGGCTCTCTATAGGTAGCATATGCATAACATCAAGTCTCCCAAAGGCATGTGTTGCAATGTGTAATGGTGTAGCAAGACCAAGGCTGAAACCTACAGACAGTATTAATAAAGATACATGTGCTGCACAAGCAACACCTCACTCCACCTCAGGTCCACCATCCCCATTTGTACCTTGCTGGTGCCAGTGTACACCTTTAGGTTTGCTGTTCAATAACAAGAACTAGGCCAGTAGACATGGTGTTCTGAATTTGGGACACTGCAAAATGACACTCATGTGTGGCCCATAGTTGTCAAGCATCTGCAAAAAGGCTGAGGACTGGGAGGGGTGTCATCCTGAAACACAACAGTGAACTGAAGCATACATCCAAAGCTCACTAAGAATGGCTATATCTGAGCACAGTCAAGGTCATGCATTGTGCCAGACATAACCCTGACTCCACAACAGTAGTGAAGGCACTGTGTGACCTCCAAGGGCTGTGCACATGAGCTGACCTTGCAATCTGGCAGAGTTGGGGGACATTTGTAGGGAAGAGGACCAAATAATGGCAAGTGAAGATGGGTCATGCTAGTATATACCTTCCAGCAATACTGACTGCTGTAGTTCACTTAACAGGTGCTGCAACAAACCATCATGTTAAGGGTATGCACACTTATGCAACCCACATATTGTATGCATCCCAGTCAACATCTGCACAACTAACACATTTGTTTGATACTGCATTTGATTGCACAGGTCATATGTCACATATCAGGTGTGTGTAATGTTAACATATGCAGTATTGTGGCCCCATGGCAGATCAGGGAAGAGAGTGGCATGTCAATAAGGGTGTGTACACTCCTCATAGCTACAGTAAGCTTTGGAGGTTGTCAGTATAATTGGATTTTATTGCTTATACATGCACTGCTGATGATGAGATCTGCAAATTGGATGTCAGGGACTCACAATTGACATCTGTCCTCATATCAACCCAAGTATGTGTCAGACAAACACATAGGGGCTGTGAGCAACAGAGCAAACATAACTGCTGCACATATATACATTCAGCAATGGTGTGTACACTTGTGAGGTATGGTGCACAGTACATGACAGGGTGCTGAACAGGTGCACAGCAATACTGTGTACATGGGTGCAGTGTGTTCCAGGGGAAGGGCCATCACCTACTAATGCAACTCATGCATCACAGAGATGCATAATGTTGGTAACATGGATTGAGTATAGCTGCAGTACATGCTGAGTGCCATATGTCATGCATGTTGACAGTTGGATAATGAGAGGTCTGTGTAATATCTTTGTGCCACCTCACCTGTAAGTGTGTGTGTGTGTGTGTGTGTGTGTGTGTGTGTGTGTGTGTGTGTGTGTGTGTGTGTGTGTGTGTGTGTGTGTGTGTGTGTGTGTGTGTGTGTGTGTGTGTGTGTGTGTAGAGGTAAGCAATGACATACAGGTCTTAAAGTATGTTTTCTGTTTTCCCCTCACAGGTGGCAAGGTGGGTCAGAGTCCCTCCTGCAGGCAAACTGATGTTAGTGTCCATACAGACTCTGACAATGATAATAGGTATGGTGAGGCACAGGCAGGGTTGTCAGGGCTGAAGCTGTGCCATCACTTGACATCCCACTGTTATCCACCCCATCCCACACACAGTCAAATTGCCTATACATACCCCATCACCAGTGGCCACAGATGAGGGACAGTTGGCAGGTAGTGGCATGGGACAGGACAGTGTGGGGACTAAGGCAAGTGTGTCTGTACACAGCAGCCATAGCCAGATGACCAGCAAGGTACCACACAGGCAGATGTACATGGTGCTCATATGAGGGTTGCTGGTCATCATGCCCCTGGCAGAAGTGCCACAACAGGTGTCACCAGACTCATGTTTCGGGCCATCATGGAGGCACAGGCACGTATGGAACATTATACCAGACAGGGTCTGAGGCTCCAAAAGGCTACTCATTCTGCTGTTATTGACAACATCTGTGATCTTGCAGGTGCCCACCGTTATTTTACAGAGGTCCTGGAGAGACGGTTGGGTGAGATGGTGGGAATCCTCGGCCGTGCAATGTCTGTGTTAGAGCATATGGTGGGAGTAGGGTGACAGCTACATGGACAGAGGTCAGCAACACCAACAGGTGGAGGTCTACATGGACATGCAACAAGTCAGAGCCACTCCTGTAGTGGTGGTACCAGCGGTGCTGTCCATACCACAACACAGCAGGCTAAGTGCATGTGGCCCTGGCCAGTCCCAACAGGGACCCAGATCCAGCAGACATTTGTCATCATCAGAGGAGAGTAGAATATCTGGCCTTGTACCCGGTAGTGCCCGTGGACCCCCTGGCAGGCACAGTTCTCATGTCCATGGCTGGAGACGGTGAACTGCACACCGTACCATGTACAGTCTGCAGCTGTCCAACAAACCCCAGTATAGGGCAGCCACATGGCCGAACTGTGTGCATACATACATACACACACACACACACACACATACACACACACACACACACACACACACACACACACACACACACACACACACACACACACACACCTAGGGCACCTCCATACCTACACATAACACATCTGCACAGCCCGATTAATAATGAAACTCCCTAACACACACACACATGATGCCAACCAAACAGCTCAGCCTAGGTCGCTGGCAAACCAACAACACACCCTGTGCATATGATGATACCTGTGCCACATCCCTGTCATCCATACCATCGATGCAGGGACAGACTAATATGATTCTGATGTACAGGGTGAATGTACTAAGGTGTAGCAATGTAATGCTGTGTTACATGTTTTCAGCTGGAAAGTTTAATGCTTACATGTCAGGATATGTAGCTGTCCATGATGCATTATAGCTGTTATTAACACTGACTGATCGTGGTCTCCATAATGTATTCAGTTTGTGTTGTAGGTGTCTATGTGTCAGCAGGATGTTGGTCTGATGTTGTTTCCTACAAGGGCTATGGCACTGTGGTGACACATTGTGTCATATCCTGGGTACAGCTGAACATAAGTACCAGGTCTGTATAAGGGTTACTGCATGTGCCACATGGCTTATATGTCTGAGGGGTGTATACAGGTGAGTGCATGGTGGCTGATGTCAGCAGCCCTTCTACAGTGGACAATGGTAAGTGTACTGGGTGGCACACACCACATGTTTGTGTATAACACACACACACAGAGGCTTTGGTGTTGATGCAATACACACAGAATACTGCATACATGGATGTACTTAATTTTGCAGTGAACCCATTTTAGCCTATCTAATTCCACCAAGACATATTAGGCAAAACATCACATTAGTAAATAATCAATCTGCTACTTTAATGTCATCGACGATGGTATGTGGGGTATATGTCCCCTTTCAAATGTAGTGCAATCCTGGCATTGGTAAACATAGGTGTGCTGATGTGGGTGCTTTGCCTACACTTTGGAGGGTGTGGGGTGGTGTGAGCCACATATAGTGTGAGTGGCCTGTTATACACTGTACAGTATTACAGCAGACTAAGCGTGGGGATACAAACAACAATAACCCCAATGAGGGTGGCTGTGTCCACAACATCGTCAGCTATATACCAACTCCAGTATCGCTGTACATCTGTACAGTGGGAAAGAGGGCATTTACACATCTACTACTAGTTTTGATGGAATGAATTTCCATAAAATGATTCCTTTGAAATGTTAACATTTGCCAGTCAGTTCTTGGACAGATGACCTCCTGGGACATGTATATTCTGCAAACTGAAGTAGATCCCTTCACATACACACACACTTACTTGGCAACACTGAGAGTAGAAGCCCTACCTAGGTACTTATTGCTACTAATGTGTTTTGCCTTAATTGCACACACCACACAGCTTTTAGGATCAGGTGTGTCCCGAGTCTCTTGTTAAGTGAGGAACATCACCAGGCCTTGTAAAGTATGGTAATGGTGGATGTACTGGGTGTTAATGGACAACACATAGTATGCCATACTGTCATATACACATTGACAACATAACAGTCATAGACACATCCGAGAGACCTGGGTTTATCGGTGCTAACTACCTTGTCAGTGAGTCCATTCTGTTACAGATAATTTGCACACAGCACATGCATCATTGGGCTGGATAGTGTACTCACTTACCTGTATGGTTGATGGTGACAGTGGTTCTTATGCAGTGGACCTTGAGACATGTACTCAGCTACCATGGTGTAAAGACAGTATACCCAGCACCCACCCCAGCATTGGATATTTTACTCACTGAAACCCATGATAATACTCTGACATACCCACAATCACACATTGACCAGGACTGCAATACAAACCCCTTGTCTATCTCATCATGTTCAGGGTAGCTTAGATGAGAGGGGTTCTGATGTAGATGAAGTGCTGATATCGCAGTACCCATATGATTGCAGATTATTTGGTGTATTACAAGGAGGAATAGGGGTTCTACACTCCTGAGTTTCCTCCTTTTGTATGAGATGCCTAGTAACTATGAACTTGTCGGTTTTAGTCATTTCCTATTGCAATATTACCAGTTTACCAATTTTTTTTAATATAATATAGATTAATGCAAGGGCAACAGACATTGAATTTGTAGATGAAACATTGAGGTGTAAAGTTGTTTGCCATTAGCAACCTCTTCATTCTTCTTCATTAGTTACAGATTTCTTTTAATGTGGAATTATTCCAATGATTTTACTTCTGTAGAGATTGCGTATCAAGTGATATTAGTGGATTGTCATGACAAAAGTCTGGGTTGCCTTTTATGGTTGAAATTTTCTGAAATGGGTAATTTTGTCATTGGTTTATACTTTGTTTCATTGCTTATTAAAATGTTTAAAACTATACATTTTAAAACATATTCTAACAAGTGGTGCTATATTATACTAGGAATATAATTTAATACAATCAGGAAGGTGAATAAAAGAACAAATTCATGTATGCATTGCCCTAAAATGTATGCAAGGAGTCTATTTTGAAAATGACTCAAAAGTAAACCTAATCCTCCACTGACCAGATGCATTTTCTATGAGTGTTGGTTTTCATGCCGTTTCAATGACAGATAAGTTTATTGCATATGCTAAGTCTGTCTGTGTTTGTGCTGTTCTAGTTTAAGCTACTGTACACAGGGAGGAGAGAGGTTGCTATTCCACTTTCACTGAGCTGTAAGGCTTGCTCGCCTACCCAAAGTAAATTAAACTGTTTAGATTAACTTAAGCATCCCTTTGAAAGAAGGCACATGGGCTTGTATTTTCTGAGGACATGACTTTTACAGTAAAATGTGTGAAGCAGCAACAGATAAAGCAGGCTTATTAAAAAAAATCCACTTCACTTGCAGTTTAACTATATTACAAGGTATCTTTTCTTCCTGTGCATTTAAATAATTGAAGGAAATGACTGGAGTGGCTTTCTTGGGAAGTGACCTTCATGTGGGTGTGGCTTATAGGGGTGTTTCAGGAGTATGATGTGGGTGGGGCTTAAGGGGCACTGGTGTGGGTGGGGCTTAAGGGGCGCTGGAGTACTACTTCGCCTAGGGCGCCATTTCAGCTAAGGCCGGCCCTGCATGGAGGCTGTCAAACACATGCAGCAACACTGAGGGACTTGCAGGAATGTCTAGCAAGTATTGCCTATGCAGTACCTGTGTCAACAATTACCTAGACTCTGCATAAGTGTGGCCTATGGGTTAGGGTAATCAGATGGAAGAGTTGTTCCACAGGAGACATCATCCAGGGCTCTCTATAGGTAGCATATGCATAACATCAAGTCTCCCAAAGGCATGTGTTGCAATGTGTAATGGTGTAGCAAGACCAAGGCTGAAACCTACAGACAGTATCAATAAAGATACATGTGCTGCACAAGCAACACCTCACTCCACCTCAGGTCCACCATCCCCATGTGTACCTTGCTGGTGCCAGTGTACACCTTTAGGTTTGCTGTTCATTAACAAGAACTAGGCCAGTAGACATGGTGTTCTGAATTTGGGACACTGCAAAATGACACTCATGTGTGGCCCATAGTTGTCAAGCATCTGCAAAAAGGCTGAGGACTGGGAGGGGTGTCATCCTGAAACACAACAGTGAACTGAAGCATACATCCAAAGCTCACTAAGAATGGCTGTATCTGAGCACAGTCAAGGTCATGCATTGTGCCAGACATAACCCTGACTCCACAACAGTAGTGAAGGCACTGTGTGACCTCCAAGGGCTGTGCACATGAGCTGACCTTGCAATCTGGCAGACTTGGGGGACATTTATAGGGCAGAGTGACCAAATAATGGCAAGGGAAGATGGGCCATGCTAGTATATACCTTCCAGCAATACTGACTACTGTAGTTCACTTAGTTGCTGCAACAAATCATCATGTTAAGGGTATGCACACTTATGCAACCCACATATTGTATGCATCCCAATCAACATCTGCACAACTAACACATTTGTTTGATACTGCATTTGATTGCACAGGTCATATGTCACATATCAGGTGTGTGTAATGTTAACATATGCAGTATTGTGGCCCCATGGCAGATCAGGGAAGAGAGTGGCATGTCAATAAGGGTGTGTACACTCCTCATAGCTACAGTAAGCTTTGGAGGTTGTCAGTATAATTGGATTTTATTGCTTATACATGCACTGCTGATGATGAGATCTGCACATTGGATGTCAGGGACTCACAATTGACATCTGTCCTCATATCAACCCAAGTATGTGCCAGACAAACACATAGGGGCTGTGAGCAACAGAGCAAACATAACTGCTGCACATATATACATTCAGCAATGGTGTGTACACTTGTGAGGTATGGTGCACGGTACATGGCAGGGTGCTGAACAGGTGCACAGCAATACTGTGTACATGGGTGCAGTGTGTTCCAGGGGAAGGGCCATCACCTACTAACGCAACTCATGCATCACAGAGATGCATAATGTTGGTAACATGGATTGAGTATAGCTGCAGTACATGCTGAGTGCCATATGTCATGCATGTTGACAGTTGGATAATGAGAGGTCTGTGTAATATCTTTCTGCCACCTCACCTGTAAGTGTGTGTGTGTGTGTGTGTGTGTGTGTGTGTGTGTGTGTGTGTGTGTGTGTGTGTGTGTGTGTGTGTGTGTGTGTGTGTGTGTGTGTGTGTGTAGAGGTAAGCAATGACGTACAGGTCATAAAGTACGTTTTCTGTTTTCCCCTCACAGGTGGCAAGGTGGGTCAGAGTCCCTCCTGCTGGCAAACTGATGTTAGTGTCCATACAGACTCTGACAATGATAATAGGTATGGTGAGGCACAGGCAGGGTTGTCAGGGCTGAAGCTGTGCCATCACTTGACATCCCACTGTTATCCACCCCATCCCACACACAGTCACATTGCCTATACATACCCCATCACCAGTGGCCACAGATGAGGGACAGTTGGCAGGTAGTGGCATGGGACAGGACAGTGTGGGGACTAAGGCAAGTGTGTCTGCACACAGCAGCCATAGCCAGATGACCAGCGAGGTACCACACAGGCAGATGTACAGGGTGCTCATAAGAGGGTTGCTGGTCATCATGCCCCTGGCAGAAGTGCCACAACAGGTGTCACCAGACTCATGTTTCGGGCCATCATGGAGGCACAGACACATATGGAACATTATACCAGACAGGGTCTGAGGCTCCAAAAGGCTACTCATTCTGCTGTTATTGACAACATCTGTGATCTTGCAGGTGCCCACCGTTATTTTACAGAGGTCCTGGAGAGACGGTTGGGCGAGATGGTGGGAATCCTCGAGCCATGCAATGTCTGTGTTAGAGCATATGGTGGGAATAGGGTGACAGCCATGTGGACAGAGGTCAGCAATGCCAACAGGTGGAGGTCTACATGGACATGCAACAAGTCAGAGCCACTCCTGTAGTGGCGGTACCAGCGGTGCTGTCCATACCACAACACAGCAGGCTACGTGCATGTGGCCCTGGCCAGTCCCAATAGGAACCCGGATCCAGCAGACATTTGTCATCATCAGAGGAGAGTAGAATATCTGGCCTTGTACCCGGTAGTGCCCGTGGACCCCCTGGCAGGCACAGTTCTCATGTCCATGGCTGGAGACGGTGAACTGCACACCGTACCATGTACAGTCTGCAGCTGTCCAACAAACCCCCGTATAGGGCAGCCACATGGCCAGACTGTGTGCATACATACATACACACACACACACACACACACACACACACACACACACACACACACACACACACACACACACACACACACACAGCTAGGGCACCTCCATACCTACACGCAACACATCTGCACAGCCCAATTAATAATGAAACCCCCTAACACACACACACATGATGCCAACCAAACAGCTCAGCCTAGGTCGCTGGCAAACCCACAACACACCCTGTGCATATGATGATACCTGTGCCACATCCCTGTCATCCATACCATCGATGCAGGGACAGGCTAATATGATTCGGATGTACAGGGTGAATGTACTATGGTGTAGCAATGTAATGCTGTGTAACATGTTTTCAGCTGGAAAGTTTAATGCTTACATGTCAGGATATGTAGCTGTCCATGATGCATTATAGCTGTTATTAACACTGACTGATCGTGGTCTCCATAATGTATTCAGTTTGTGTTGTAGGTGTCTATGTGTCAGCAGGATGTTGGTCTGATGTTGTTTCCTACAAGGGGTATGGCACTGTGGTGACACATTGTGTCATATCCTGGGTACAGCTGAACACAAGTACCAGGTCTGTATAAGAGTTACTGCATGTGCCACATGGCTTATATGTCTGAGGAGTGTATATAGGTGAGTGCATGGTGGCTGATGTCAGCAGCCCTTCTACAGTGGACAATGGTAAGTGTACTGGGTGGCACACACCACATGTTTGTGTATAACACACACACACAGAGGCTTTGGTGTTAATGCAATACACACAGAATACTGCACACATGGATGTACTTAATTTTGCAGTGAACTCATTTTAGCCTATCTAATTCCACCAAGACATATTAGGCAAAACATCACATTAGTAAATAATCAATCTGCTACTTTAATGTCATCGACGATGGTATTGGCAGGGTATATGTCCCCTTTCCAAATGTAGTGCAATCCTGGCATTGGTAAACATAGGTGTGCTGATGTGGGTGGCACAGCCCTACACTTTGGAGGGTGTGGGGTGGTGTAGAGCCACATATAGTGTGAGTGGCCTGTTATACACTGTACAGTATTACAGCAGACTAAGCGTGGGGATACAAACAACAATAACCCCAATGAGGGTGGCTGCATCCACAACATCGTCAGCCAACTATATAAACCAACTCCAGTATCGCTGTACATCTGTACAGTGGGAAAGAGGGTATTTACACATCTACTACTAGTTTTGATGGAATGAATTTCCATAAAATGATTCCTTTGAAATGTTAACATTTGCCAGTCAGTTCTTGGACAGATGATCTCCTGGGACATGTATATTCTGCAAACTGAAGTAGATCCCTTCACATACACACACACTTACTTGGCAACACTGAGAGTAGAAGCCCTACCTAGGTACTTATTGCTACTAATGTGTTTTGCCTTAATTGCACACACCACACAGCTTTTAGGATCAGGTGTGTCCCGAGTCTCTTGTTAAGTGAGGAACATCACCAGGCCTTGTAAAGTATGGTAATGGTGGATGTACTGGGTGTTAATGGACAACACATAGTATGCCATACTGTCATATACACATTGACGAAAACATAACAGTCATAGACACATCCGAGAGACCTGGGTTTATCAGTGCTAACTACCTTGTCAGTTAGTCCATTTTGTTACAGATAATTTGCACACAGCACATGCATCATTGGGCTGGATAGTGTACTCAGTTACCTGTATGGTTGATGGTGACAGTGGTCCTCATACAGTGGACCTTGGGACATGTACTGGGGCTACCATGGTGTAAAGACAGTATACCCAGCACCCACACCCAACATTGGATATTTTACTCACTGAAACCCATGATAATACTCTGACATACCCACAATCACACATTGACCAGGACTGCAATACAACCCCTTGTCTAGCTCATCAGTGCTACTACAGGGATATGCATTTATTGCACATGCCACAGGGATAGTAGGGTGGTGGTTTGTCATGGCTCTCCTAATAGTATGCCTTATACTGTATGGCCAGGTGTATTGCATTTGGAGAATGTGGCCTCAGAATGCTGTATCCTACAAATGTATACACTTTATTTATTTAGTTTATTTTATATTTGTTAACCGGGATGGTCTGACTGGACCAGGTCCATTTACAGTGGAGGCTCAGGGAGAAAAGCTCCACATAATTAGCAAAAATAATATTATACAAAAGAAAACAGAGACATCATAGCAGCATTTGAGGAAAAGAATAAAGAATAGAAAAAAAAAACACATAAGAAAATGTACATATATACATTTTGTTAGTTGTGAATAGGACAGAAATCTCTACAAAACAACATATCAAGGATAAGGGATCCCATTTATCAATACCATGCTTACAGAGGGTCTAAAGTAGGAGAGAAAGAAAAAGATGGAGAAAGCATATTGTAGGATTATGTAACACATGGACAAACCCATGAACTTATAAAATGAGACTTAAGAAAGTTTTTGAATTGTGTAGTATTTAATGCAGAAGTCAGAGAAATGAGGAGGTTATTCCAACTTTTAGCTATAGTGTGTGAAAATAGAGCTTTCCCTGCAGTGTTGTTGGCTGAGGAGATAGAGAGGAGTGATTTTATGGCAGAGCAGAGTGGACGATTTGCTGTATAGTGCATCAGTAATTGCCTTAGTGCTGCAGTTTTGTCAGGATGTTTTAGAATGTTATATGCAATGACTAGTTGGTGGAAAGTTAATAGCTGTGGGAGTTCAAGCCACTGAAGCTGCCTTAGAGATATACAATGATGGGCTCTAAAGGCGGAGTTATTAGCAAACTTGGCAATTTTGTTATAACAGGACTCAAGTTTGTCAAGGTCAAATTTTCTGACATGAGTCAGTATTTAATGTGGATAGAAGATGAGTTTGGGCTAGGGTGACCCGAGCCTGATCTGACAGAAAGTTTTTATGTCTATATAGGGTACCCATTTTTTTTGTGTACCTTTGTGATAGTTTGAGAGATATGGATGTCAAAGAGGAGATTACTGTCTATTTCAACACCAAGCAGTTTGGTATGGGGAGAGGGTGAAATGACAGTACACTTGCACATATACACACACTTGCCAGGACTCAGAGGGTAACCCATACCTATTTAGCCATTTGTACATCAGTGTTGTGCTGGTACTGCAAGCTCCAGGTAACCCATAGGGTGAAGAGTGTAACAAGGTACATTTAATGTCCATTATAGTAGCAGCCATTTCTAACTATGGCAATGGGGGGTGTAGTGTGTGGGAATGTCCTCATGGTATTATCAACTGCAGGTTTACAAACACACAGACACTGTTATTCTCAGCAATGCACACTGACACATTTTTCAGTACTGGGGTCCATAGGTGCAGGTGTTCCTAGGTGTGTACCAGGATATTGTCCATGGAGAGATGAGAAGAGTAGCGGATGTGGGTACAGTGGTATCATGCCACCTGACATTTGTCAGCAGGCCATCTATCAACTGATGCCATGTGAGTGATCTTAAGGGTAACAGTTAAATGCAACAGCCAATCATCTGGTTGTCTCTTGCAGAGGGCCAGCGAGGTGCTCCAATTGACATGTATGCAACATATATTACATAGCATGGCCAGTGTCTGGATTGGAGACCTGTACCCAAGCATGTTCTGTTGACTGTGGCAGTCTAGTTGAGGTATCCATGGCATGTGGTGCATACAGGGTGGGGTTTCCTAGCTGTGGCATTCATAACACAGCTGGGCAGACATGGCAGTGTCAGTCAAGCATAGATTGCCTGTGAGCAGCCTAGATAGATACCTGACATCTGCACATCTGTACAGACAACATACAGAAATCAGCTAGCCAACAGGTTATGCATTTAGATTAATGTATTGACATATAGATGTCTGACACTGATAGGTATGCCATTACTACATGATAGCAGTCCTCAATGACATGTTCTATACACATAGTAGTCTACAGTTAATATTCACATATCAGATCAATATCCAGTAGCAAGTACATAATAACACACTGGGGGTGTAGCCAGCATTTTCAAATTTGTACTCAATACTCCCAAACTACTGCCCCCACCAAGCCACACCCACATCAACACGATGCTGTCTGGCCACTCCTTTCCAAACTGCTCCCCAAGCCATACCCCCTTCATGATGGTGTTCTCTGAACTCATCACTCACAGCTATATGCTGGGATGTTAATTACTTCCATGAAGAAATAGCATGGACATATATTCCAAAAGTGCATTTTCCTTAGGTGGACAACCACAAAATACCTTCCCATTTAGACTCGGGCAGTCCTCAACTCACTGGGAGCTGTACCATATGTTATCTGAAGGAAATGAATTCTGTCCCAAGTCTGGATGGATTTTAAGTATTACTTTAACATACTAATAAACGAGCAGGTGGTACTTAGTTGAACATAAAAGATCCCATAGCACTTGGCAAAAAAGAGTAGGAGAAAATATTTATTTTAATGTTAAGAATCTCACAAACGATGCCTGGAACTATGTAGAGCTAATAATAAATGATACCACATGCTCCCAGAAGACATAACCAGTCTACTAGTAGACAAATTTAGTTTGAACTTCATCCCCTTCTCCCCTCTAATATTTTCAGATCACATTCATACAACTACACCCCAGTCTTTAGATTTTCCATGATCAAGTTATCAAGGCACTATCTAAGGCCATCAAGGCACTAAAGCCATAGCAGGCTGCCTGCTAGTCAGCCTAAAACATGCCTTGTCAGCCCTCTTATAGAGGATATTCTATATCAACCTCATAACAAGCTTTGTGCTGTATGAATGGAGGATGGCAACAGTCATTCTCTTGCAGAAAGGTGGGGTTGCAACAGATCTGGGTAATTATAGTTACATATGTCTCACTAGTCTCATCTCTAAGGCTATGGAAAGGATCATTACAGAACTAATAAATAAGGATTTAGGTACTCTACATACTCTTGGTACAGCCCACTTCAGATTCCTTAAGGGCAGGTCCTGCCTACTTAATATGTTCAACTTCTTTGAAAAAGTCACTGAAGCAATGGATGAGGCAGGTCAGTGCACACTGCATAGCTAGACTTCTCAAAGGCATTTAATTCCTTCCCACACTTTGGTATCATAGATAAACTCTCTTATCTAAATGTTAACATCTTTGTATCTTATTAAACAGTGAATTAGTTCACAAACAGAACTCAGGTAGTAAGGGTGGGTGGGTCTGCCTCCTCCAAAGACATGCCACTAGCAGAGTACTCTTGGTTTAGTCCTTGGGCCCACTCCTCTTTGGCATTTTCTGACATCATAGTTAATGTTAGGGCTTTGTGGCTGGTCAAGTTGTCAAATTATTGTAAAATTTGGTACCATCATAAACACCCAGAGGCCACCATCTAGAAAATGTGGAATACTATACCTCCACCATACTAATTACTTCAACTAGGAATCTCACAGCATGGTTAAGATATGTTAATAATTAAAACTTATTTTGATGAATTAATATAATTTACTGTTTACCATGAATTTTACTTAAGTTCTTAAAAGGGCAAAGAAAACTCAGTAGCTGGTTTATATAATGACTGTGGGTATGAGGAATCCCTTTAATCAGTGGATCATTCACATTCTATGTCTTGCTTGGGGAAGCATTATATTTCCAATGAAAGATTCTTCCCTATGAAGTGATATGCAGAGTTGATGGGGATTAGTGCGCCTAAGCCATCAGCTATTCCATTTTACATCATGCTATCATTTCAATATATATATACAGCAATCTGTACTTTGTTTAATTCACAGCAACCTGCTCCAAAGTTAATCAGTTCTAAGGAAAATGTGGAATAGATGTTTCATTAATCCATTCCAAAAATATTCCTAAATCTGTTAAATCAGTCACTGCCCTAGTGTAAAGAAACAAGGCACACAACAACATTGCCATATAAATAAAATTGACAGAGACAGAAAACTTGTAGAAGCAGACACTGGCAGTTCCAGCAGTAAGGATCAACTCATGAAAGCAAGATCTGTACACTCATTGTTTTTAGTGCTGCATTCTAAGTTCCTTACAGCTTAAACCCAGCTACAATATCATTTTAGTAGTCCAGTCTAGTCTGTAATATTTATTTTATGATGACCATACAAAATATTTGAAGCAAAAATCTGGACATTCTGGACAGTTGATAGGTATGCACTTAAGGCCAGAAAACAACCTTCTCAAAGAATTAAATGATCGGTAACTAGATTAGCAGCTAGAAAGTTATACAAGAGTAGCCAAAATAAAATACACAGACAAGCATGTGTGCAGCATGTATACATTTTGACAAGAAATGGAAGATGATGCTATGGCTAGGCTTGTATAGGCCCTAGGGCTGATAGCCTAGTACCAACCTATGAACCTATGAGAGTCACTGTGTTACCTGAGTTGTAAGAAGAAAGAATACACATCTGTTTATTGTACATCTTATAATTACACACACACACACACACACACACACACACACACACACACACACACACACACACACACACACACTGATGCCTTTTTGTATAGAAGTATATGCATGCTTTTGTATAGTGATGTAGTGACTACATTGGAAGATATGAAGCAAGCAGAGATTTGGGAGTGCAACTGGTAAGCTTTATGTGTGCTGTCAGATTTTAGTAAGTAGCAAGATACTGTTTCACTCTTATGAGATCTGCTATTTTATTTGTCTTAAGTGCCTAGGTGTAACTGCAATAAAACAGTCAGATTTCAACAGTAAAGTACTATGTTTTAAAAAAAATGATTACTTATCTTAGACTTCCAAGAAGATCACTAGACTGAAAGAGCACCCTGTGCCCACACTTACTAACCAAATGCAGAGAAATAACACACCTATTGCTGTAAGTGAACAGAAGAACAGAACTCCCTTACCAATTTTCTGAAGTATGAATTCTGTGATGTTATCAATAACTAACTAGTCAGCAGTTCACACTAAAAAAAACGTGTCCAGAGTAACAGTGTTTTAAAGAAAACCATCGAACAGTAAGGCAACTCCATCAGCAAATACAAATTCTTTAAAATGTTAGCTAGCAAACAAACTTACAAAAAAAAAAAAAATCCATGTCCTCTCTGTACAGCTAGCTTCTTGGTGTTAACAGCAATCTACAGTGAAGCAGTGTTACCAGCAAAAGGTGAAGGAAAACTGCATCAGAAAACCAGGAGGTTGGTTTGATTTCTTGCTGCTTTCCCCTAACATCCAGACAGTGTTAATTAGCATCATTTATCACCTTCCAACAGATACAGGTGTCGGGCGAAACAATAGTAAGTGTGAAACTGACTGATGAGCTTCAAATTGCCTTGCAGTCTCAAGCAAGGCATTTTCTTGCAGTACGATGTTTACTTTCATTTTCATTTTTGTTTTTTGTTTGTTTGCTTTCTAAGAAAGCTGCCTCTTTTCCTCTGGGTCCTAGTGCCAGCCTGCTACCCCCCTTCACAAAACTGTAGTAAAATGTGAAGTCTGTATGCTTCCCGACGTCCTTGCACACAGCTCACACACCAAGAACACAATAGTCAGTACTCAGAGTCCAGCTTTGCATGCAGGGGTGTATGGTTCCAGTACTACAATCTGCAATCTACTTTTACTTGGGAAAGCACTGTTAACATTAGTAATGTAATTATACAATACATGCAAGTGTGACTGCATATAACCTGGGATACTACCCATGTATGAAACACATACAAAAGGAAAAGATTGTTGTACTAGCCATATATACTCAGGTGTCCCAGACAGTATACTCACACCCCTTGCTACTGTGATGACAGCACATAGAAGCATGTTATGTACATGGAATTGAATACACTTATAAAATATGTCATTGCCATGTTATTTCATCAGACTGGAATGTGATCACTGGTTACCAGGGCTGAGCTATGCTTAGCAGGTGTAAGCATTACTTAAATGTAAATGCTAAGCACATTTTCACACTGGTAAGCGAAGCCTACACAGTGTAAGTGGTTTACCTTTGAATTGTCATCCGCTGTGTGGCCGGTGTGCATACCACCAAAAGTATAGCTACAGAAAAACGACAATGCTGATTCACAATGTGTTTGAATGGCAAATAAGCAAATGCTTTTTTTGCCATTCAAACACATGGATCAAATATCGGAAAAGGCTTTGCAGCAAACCATTTTTGACATCTGATCCTTCGAAGTTCTCTGTATTTCAGTAATACAGGTCACACAACAGGACGATCACACATACCATGTGCGACAAAACAAAGGTAAACTGGTGTAAGCGCCTATTTGTTTAACCGTATGTTAGCAGCGCTTACCATTGGGCAAACCCACGCAAACCCACTTAAAGCTGCTCAAAACTGCCTTAACCACTATGTATCCAACAGTTCTTGTTCTGCCTAGCAACAAAATAAAGATCCCTTGTTCTGCCTAGCAACAAAATAAACAGCCCTTGCAGGTCTTGAACCCAGGACCCTCTGCACCATAATCATAGTAGTTAACCACTAAGACATCACAGCTGTGAAAATGGCTGTTGTTTTTTTCTCATATATCTGTCAGTACACATACTGAATAGTATTGAACAACTGCTTTGACTTCTACAATTGTGTAGTACTTGTTGGTGATAGTGTTGAATCAAGTATGTTGTTATATCTAAGTATACACATATCAGATAAATATGGTGTGATACATTTGGGAAAGTATATACAACAGTCATGTTTACACATAACAAGGATATGGATATATATACATTGTAAAGGAGTCATACCTCAGCACCAGTAATCACAACCTCTTAGTGCAAGAGAATGTCATGTAAGTATTGCAGGCATAAATGTGAAATGTTGCTACAGTAACAGGGGTTGTGTTAACAGACATGTTGTGTGGGAAGTCACTTCTGATACTGACATATACGCCATCAGTTACTGACAGACATCATAACATCATCATAGTTAAATACCACACAAATCACAGTAATGATCCTGTGGAATACAGCAGAGATATGACCAATAAACGTGGATAGTCTGACACAATCTGGTCAGTGCAGAGGTATTCACAGAGCTCCTTATTGCAAGATGTGTGGACCAAGCCTGACAAAATGGATGTTTACAGCCATGTAAATGGGGATATCACAAAAATACTGGAATAGATAAGCTCACACAGTTGATGCATTCACACACTCCTGTCTATCCTAACACATATTAACTGGAGAAGAGGTCCCAAGCCCACATACTTCACACTACTTAGTGACATACATTTGTATACCATCCCACTGCTTTTCAGACATACACAACAGTTATGGTGGTTAGGCAACAGTTTATATGACAAATATCTGGACACAACATCACACTAGGTAAACACACTGAGCTGCTAGGCATGTCACAAAGCACTGTGCAAACTACAGGCAGACTGCCACAACCCTGACCCAAGTTTCCCATGGGGGAATGCACATGTACTTGCAAATACAGCAGGCACTATAGGCATGTAACAGCATAGAGTAACAGACACCAGTGTGAAAGTGCATATCCACAACCAATCTGAACACAGTCACAGTCACAGTATGGTAAGCCTAAGTAATATTACAGTATATGTACTGTGTGAACAACACCACCCTCATATGAGCCACTCACACAGTAACCCTACATATACTGGGCCAATACACAGTGTAGTCTGATGCCTGACTGTGGTATGGGACATGTGTCAGTCTGGCCTTACAAACATGTACTCTGATAGGGTACCGTAAACTGGAGCAGCATGCAACATCAGATAGAACAGGACCAAGAACAATGACATCTACCACAGTCTGTACACAGGCCAAGTAACATATTCACAATGCACACTCTGTCAACAATCACCATAAGTACACAGACCTCACTACTGTACACACTACAACAGAATGTCCAGGTTTTGTCCTCAAATATGAGGCCTACTATACATAACATGTCTAGCACTCTGATATCTCACTGGTTTGTTATCAGATATGATGTCAGTAAATAATGATGTACTGCACATATGCACCTCTTACTGCATGACATATGGACAAAGGGTGACAGACTTGGGGGACAGAGGCACAAACACAGCACCAATATTGACATATTGCTGTGATAATTTGAGAAATGTCCTGGTGTAACAGGGTTTGTTGTGACATATCTTTTTTGAGGGATATGAAGTCAGTAACTCACATGGATGTCACCATGTACTGACTGCAATCATCAGAGTATGCTACTGCATATCTAAAGATAGAAAATGTGTGAGTAACACAACACATGTAAGACTCCAATCTCTGGACCGTCTGCAGATAGCCCTATAGGTGAGAGTTTCCTCAACCACATAACACTGTCATGTCTGACTTTAAATCATGTAGAACAGCCATATCCACACAAACCCTGTTAAACCAACATTACTTCAAATGTAGAACAGCAATACTTAACATTTTGTCCCCATGCTGGAACATCTCCCTCCTGTTTGTTGGTCTGTCTCCACAGTGTATGTTGTAAGAGGTCTTTCCAACTACCCTCTGTGATGCTGTTTGTCAAACACCCACATGAAGTCCTGCTCACAGTGAAGGAAAAGGGCCAACACCCACATGAAGTGCTTAGTTATAGTAGTGTGTTTCCATGCAATTGGCTATAGAAATGATACCACAGCTGTTCCACATGTAATTAGCAAGTGGGTGACTGCAATTCGTGCACAGGCCATCAGCTGATCGTGAGCATTCCTTGCAAAACCCAAGCTGCTGCCTATGCAAAGCAGATGTACTTTTCCACATCCACCAGAGAGAGAGAGAGAGACAGACAGACAGAGACAAAGTAAGAAAGGAAGGGTGTAAGAGAGTAAGATCTAAGTGTGTTTGTGTATGATCCGTAGGTGGAGAGTGGTATCTGGGTATTATAACAGTTGCCTATATTGTATACTAATCCATACTGTCACATAGTAATTGCACATGGCTGTACACATTTTTGGCTGAGGATTGTCTACAACAACCTCTACAGTGTTTGAAAACTGCTGGCCTTATAATGTGGACAATGGGACATATAGGTCCTCAATATAATGATGTAGCAAAACCCACACTGCAATGGATCCTGTCAGTACACACTCACCGCAACACCGGATACTGATGACACACGCACAAATGCACACTTACCAATACTGAGTTTCAGACCCTTACCTGACTATGTATTGCTATTACAGTGTTGTGCAGTTATTGCACACACTACAGAGCTTACATGTTGGAGAGCTGTCCAAAGGTATCTTTGAAGGTGAGTGACATCAGCAACAGTGCTAAAGGAGGGATATGGGAAGAGTAGCACATGTGAATGTCCACAAAAGCAGGTGTCAATGGAGACACATACACACTCTGTTAGGGAAACACACACATCATCACAGTTTACAGGATCAAGATTAGAACCTCTACCTAAGTAGTTTGTTACACTACAGTATTACACAATTATCACAAGTGCCACAGAGCTTATATGGCTGATACATGGCCAAAGGGTTATGTCAAGGTGAATTATTTCAGCAGGCGTGCTAAAGTAGGCCAGTGGGAGGTGTAGTGATTGTGAATGGCTTCAAAATCATTAATCTCCACACACACACATACACACACACACACACACACACACACACACACACACACACACACACACACACACACACACACACACACACACACACACACACACACACACACACATTTGCCTGTACTGAGATGCATAGGTTCATTGCTTCGCAGGTTTGTAGTAGGTGAATGGGCCTGATGGCTGTACAAGGCTAGACAAAGGGAATACTTTAACATCAGGCCACATGACAATGATCTTCAGTGTGGCTCAGAGGTGTAGTCCCTGGAGTGGTCCCCACAGCTAGGTATTGTATTCACCATCCACTCATCTGGGTTACTATTGTGGGTGGCCAGTGATGTGCACTGCTTCCCATGTATGTGAGTTATATTCCATAACATGGACAGTGTCTGGTTTGTGCACATGTTCCACATGCATGTTCTTTGACATGTGGAAGTGTACTTGAGCTCTCTGGGGCATGTTGAGTGTACAGATTGTTATCTTCTGATGTAGCATTCCTGACCTCATTTGGGGAAACCTGGCTATAGAATTGAGGTCATGCTTGCACCTACATTGACAGCATGATACAGGTATTCACTGGAGTTAGTGGTGTCTGTCCATACAGGACATGTGTATAAGGCATGGTATTCCCTTTGTGAGTTACATTTGCAGACTCTACAGTTGTTGCAGGCATCCAGTGGGGAACATAACAAAAGGAGCACTGTAAGCATTTATTTGCCTGTTGTAGGGATGAAACAGGGTGCCATGTCCTTTTACTTGCTGGATAACACACACTCAGTCAGGAGATGTTACACATCACAGTATTTTCTGATGTCAGTGGCACTGTTGTGGTCAACAGGCATGTAGTTCACTGCAATCACACCGTGGTTACTATTTGTGGGCAATATGCAGGGAACTACCAATATAGTGTCTGTTGCCAAGCCAAGTGTGTTTGTATATGTGACATGGGTGGAGAGTATTCTCTGAGTAATACAAGGGTTGCCTATATTGTTCACCGATCCATAATGTCACATGTAGGGCTATGGATTGTCTACACCAGCCTCTCTGGTGTTTGACATCTGTTGTCCTTGTAAGGTAGATATTGCGATATATAGTAGGTCCTCAATATAATAATTTAGCAAAATGCACACCACAATGCATCCTGTTATTGCACAATCGCAACAACCTACACACAGGATACTGGTGATAGACACACACACACTTGCCAGTAATGTGATTCAAACCCCCTACCTAACTAGGTATTGCTGATACAGTGTACCACATTTATTGCACGTGCCATGGAGCTTATTTGAGGGATGTTGTCCCAAGGTACTTCTAAGGTGAGGAACATCACTAGCCCTTGAAAATACTGGCATTGGGTGATGTAGTGGGTGACAGATCCCAAAAATAATTTTACTCTAATCACACATTTACATTTGCCAAGGGTGAGGTTCAAACCTCTATCTAACAATCTTTACAGCCTATTATGCTACGCTGACATGACATGGTTTAGGGCTGGCAATAGGTAGTGTAAGGTGGATGATATCTGCAGGACTGCTAAAGTCAGGCTCTGAGATGTGTACTGGCTGTAAATGGGGCCAAAATCTTTGAAGTACACATGCAAACACTTGCCACACATGAGATTCAAACCTATACCTGTGCAGTTGCTACTACTACATTGCTTCGTATTTATGGCATGCACCACAGAGCTTATAGGGCTGACCTTTGTCCAAAAGGGTATGTCAAGGTGACTGACATCAGCAGGCTTTCTAAAGTAGAGCAATGGGAGGAGTAGTGACTGTGAAGGGCCTCAAAATCATTAATATCTACACACACAGAGTTTCACAGTTGCCGTGTCTGGGAGTAGAACTTCTACCTGATTAATATGTTACACTATAGCATTACAGAGTTATCACACATGCTACAGAGTTTATATGGATAGCCCTTGTTCAAAGGGGTATTTCAAGGAGACTGACATCAGCAGGCTTGCTAAAGTAGGGCAATGGGAGGTGTAGTGACTGTGAATGGCCTCAAAATCATTAATCTCCACAGACACACAGAGTGTCCTGTTTGGGATTAGAACTCCTACCTGACTAGTATTTACACTATAGCATTATGCAGCTATCACATGCACTAAAGAGCTTATAGGGCTAGCCTTTGTCCAAAGGGGTATTTCAAGGTGACTGACAGCAGACTTGCTAAAGTAGGGCAATGGGAGGTGTAGTTGACTGTGAATGGCCTCAAAATCATTAATCTCTATACACACACCGAGTTTCACAGTTGCCATGTCTGGGATTAGAACCCCTACCTAACTAGTGTGTTACACTATAGCATTACACAGTTATCACACATGCCACAGAGATTATGGGGCTGATGATTGGCCAGAAGGTTATTTCAAGGTGACTGACATCAGCATGAGTGCTAACATAGGCTATGTGAAGTGCAGTGTGTGTGAATGGGCCATAAACTATTCCTCTGGGAACACACACACAACACTCAGTCACACACAACTTTACATTTGACAGGACTGGGTATACAAATGCTAGATGAATACTAATTTGTACTATCATGTCATGCAGTTATCACAAGCACCACAGACACTATAGGGCTGAGGGCTACCCAAAGCAAATGTCTACAGTGATTGACATCGGCACATCATGTGATATTGGGCAAGTGGGTGTGTGGTGGGTGGGACAGGACTCATGATGGCAATCTCTTTGCCACTGTCTGCCTCTGTCTTCCCCACATCTGTATGTGTGTATGTTTGACTTATTATAGTGTGTTGGCCTTGGATATGTGTAAGTATTCCTATCCAATGTGCATGCAAAGCATGAATGGTGTGCAATGTGGTGTGTGTGCACAGACATCTGCGATTAACAGATATGTATAGTCCACTGTTGTTGTCAGACATGGGCTTCATTTCTCTAAGTGTAGGAGCATACCCAATATAACCTTCTGTATTGAGTGTGTGAATCTATTCCAGGTAGGTTGCACTCCAGTGCAGGATTTTGTGTTCTGCACCTACAGCCAACAACCTGTTTCTGCAGGATATCTGTAGATAGGTTGACAATATGGAGTCACAATGGGTGACAGATTGTGGGATACTGTAACTATTGCTGTCTGTGCTGCTTTTGTTACATGGTTGTTGTTAGAAGAGATATTCAAATATGTACAGTTTTACACTGTGATGTATTATGTCATCAACTACCAACATATATACTTATTTGCTCACAGTTATTTCCAGGGAAATACAAGATGAATGAAGCTGTATCCAGTATTTTGGTCTGCAACCTACATATTCTTGTACACTCATGCCATTCTGGAGGGGTAGCTGCAGACACTTACTGATGGATCTGTGTAAATGGTCCAGCACCTTGGTACTGTGGTGTCTGAGGATCCCCTGCTTGTACATCCATCGACATAACAGAATGGCCATATCCCGCTGTGGCCATACCTCTCAGCTGTACAGATTCACCCAGGTTACCCAGAGGCAGGGCTCATATATCTGGTCAGTTCCCCTTTACATTGTGGTTTATGAGCAGGTTTGTAGCCACCCATTACTGGGTTTGCAGGCAGGGGTAGTATGGGCACACATCAGAGTTTCAGACCACACACTCCATGGCGTCCATGCTTCTACACCCCCACTCTGTTATTCTGTCCTATTCCTAACATTGTGCGATTGATGTCTGCAAAGTATCTCTATAGTTGTCCCTTCATCCCAGCATTATTTAGGGGTTGGTCCACAGTTCATGCAGTAGGAAATGGTGGGCATACTACTGGGATTTGTCAACATGGCCTTGCATTTGTGTTCTGTCAACTGTGTTATGTTGTTATTTGGGACCCCATGAGATAACATACATTGACAGTACGGGGTGAGGCACAGGCCTTTGACAGAGGACTGTAGGGCATTTGGTAGTTATGCAGGCCATCTGTAGCAGGCCAGTGCATTCTGTCACTTCGACAGTCTTAGGCTGTGAACCACTGGATTTCCCTGGGGTGACAGAGTAAGTGCGCGAGGTGTTAATGCAATAGTTCCTGTCCATATTAACTCATTCCCAACAGCAGGGATATGACCTGTGATAAACCTATGGATGATGGTGGGGTGAGCTGAGTGCATGTGTGATATGGAGGCTTCTTGCAGCTGACTCACAGATATACCTGGGACATTCCCCTTATACTGCCTTGTGTGGGGACATAGGCATTCTCTCGTTACTTCATAACTGTGCCTTTTGTGGTCTGCCAGTGATTGGCCAAAATACATCAGTATTCCATACTACACAGACAACTAATGTGCTGCTAACCTGTATGTACAATTCCAAAGGTGTGTGCAGTTGACAGTTACATTTTATGTACTCTGTATAGGGTACTTCCACCTGTGTACTGTGTGTATGTTTGGGCCAACATTCATGGCATGTCCATCTTTCAGATGGTGACAGATGTAGACATCTGAACAATTAGTATGGATGACTGCTGAATTGGGTCTTGCTGGGATGCATTGTCATAGGCACTGCAGTTGTCAGAACATGGCCCTGGCATCAACAGTACTGGCCATAGGCCACCAAGACACAGCCCTCCTTGCCTACATGCTGACCACTTCCACACAATGTACAACACACAACAACCTAACACACAGAGCCCTGCATATTGTACACATGCAACAATCTATCCTGTAAATTGGGCCAGGTAATCTGCGCTCCACTGTTATTAACCCCACTTATACATGTTACTGCATTTCTACATAGGATTGTGTGTGGGGGGGGGGCACACCTGACAACTGTAAACATTTGCTATGACTGTACTGATATTTCAGATACTCTGTTGGCTTCCATTTCATTTTGTATTCTGACCCATCATGCAGACTAGAGGCATATCAGTGGAGTACAGATCTTAGGTTTTATTGATCTATTTCAGTTTCAGACTTCTTACCCTGCAGAACTAACATACAATTGCCTGACCTGTTGTTGTCTGTCCGTGTAGGTCTGAAGGGGGGCTGCTATCCATTGCCATTAATTGGAGGCCATAGCACAGCCTTTCTTTATGGTCATCTACACCTGTCCTGCTGGCTGAGGCTGTTGTTGGGTATGTGAACCTCACTGACATGTATGTGTGTGTCCTCTCGACACATATTTGGGCCACCACATGTACTGCAGTGGGATTTGTCACCTTGTCTAGTACTGCCTACTTTGTTGACACCAGTACTTGTTATGGATTCCATGCTGCCCATATAGGTGTCCACTATCTGCCGCCATCCCATTCAGCCACCCGATTCCCTTGCATGCTCACATCCATACCATAGCTATGACTAGCAGAACATACTACTCCATTCAGCAATTGATAGTGAGTTACTTGTGGCTGTGCCAGTATTGTGGATGGTGCTGGAGGGCTGACTATGTCAGATGCACATAGTACACTCCCTGTACATGGTAAAGCACAGGGAGTGTAATGTTTGGCTTCCCTTTTACTGTATGTGCGAGTCAGAGAGAGGTGTAATTCCTGGGGTTCCTACCATGTCAGTGTATGTGCTATGCGTTACCTCTTTGCCAAAGCCTGGGCATACTGGCCATGCCTCATTCTGCATACATGGGCAGGCTCAGGTTGTTCCTCCTCCGAGTCACTCTACACCTGTGCTGGCCTTGGCAATAGTGTGGGCTGTGTGGCCCTGCCCCGTGCTGTTCCTGCATCATATTGTGTAGCATGGCACATACAATGAAAATTTGTGTACATGTAGCTAGAGTGTACTGCAAGGCTCCACTGGATATGTCCAGGCACTGGAACTGTGACTTGAGCATCCCAAACACACGCTCTATTATGATTCTCCTTTGTGTGTGTACCTCATTATGGAGTTCTTGTTCTGGTGTGTGTGCAGTTTTGATGGGTGTCATCAGCCACGGCTCCAGTGCATAACCAGCATCCCCCACTAGGTGGCCATATGGGATATTCCCACTGGCAAATCTCTGGTACAGCTGTGTCATATGCCAGATGTGGGAGTCGTGATAGCTTCCAGGGCTGCCAGCGCATACATTCATAATAATGCCCTGGGCATTGCAGATGACCTGGTAGTTGATGGAGGGGAAGCCCTTGCAGTTTATGTAGACCCTACCCCGCTCACCAGGTGGTGCTTTGATGTGTATGTGCACGCAGTCTGTAGCACCCACTACCTCAGGGTATTCTGCTATTTGGTGGAAGAGACGCATATTGCTGGTCAATGCCTCACGGGTGTTGGAGAAATATATGTGCTCACTGGCATGTGCTGATATGGCATCCAGGAACTGGTGAAGTACCCTGGATGCTGATGCCTGTGAGATCCCCATGATATCCCCAGTTGGCCTTTGGAAGGTACCATTGGCTAGTATTCTTAAGCCTACACATACCTTGGTATCCACTGGAATGGGTTCCCCTCTGTTGGTTCTTTGTGTGAGGTGTGGCCAGCACAGCTCAACAATTTGCTGTAGGATGTCCCTATCCACCCTTTAGTGTTTCACTATCTCCAGCTCATGTAGCCCCTGGTAGGTTACCCTGGGTCTGTACACTCTTTTCCTTCTCCTCACTGTGGGTTGGTCGTCAGCATTCTCATTTCATCACCTCTTCCACATATTGATGTATGAGAGCGACAGTAGCCCCTATGATTTTGTTAGTTTTGTTTGGCAAAATTTCCCCATCTGTGTACACCGGTGGTGAACAGTTTGTGGGAAAAAGCAGAGTGAAAGGTGTTTGCATAGTTTATAGTAGTGTGCTGGGCTGGGCTGCTGCCTGCATAATTGGCTGATTCTGATACATTTCACCTGCCAGCTATGCTAGTTCTCCTTGATTGCTTTCCTACTGGTGTTTTCCCTACCCATTGCCTTCCCATTTTAACCCTGAGGTGCACCGCACATATCCAGTGCTCATATGTGAACAGTGCTGCTATTTCCTGTTTTTTTTTTGTTTTGTTTAAAACCCGGTGAACAGCACATACACCAGTTTAGGCAATGTAAATACTGCTAGGCAGCCTCAGACACACACCCTTCCTTAGCTGTGCTTAGCTAAGGGCAAACACGGGCCACAGAGCTCCAGTAAGCTTACAGCATGTGTGACACTCCCCCTTATGACATCATCTACCTTTTAGGGTTGCAGCATGGTGTTGTTGCACTTACATGGTTGGGTGCTAGCCAACACTGAGGGGAAATCTATGATTCAGGATCGATCCCCTCATTTGCATAAAACTGACTGCTAATGCATGGTTACAAGACTGACACTCAGCCTTCCCCCTCAGCAACCACTATCCAATGTATTGTTGTCTTCTGCATGCCATTGACTATTATGGCAAAATGCTGATTTTGGTTTTAAACTTTATTTCCAGCTTTTTTTTTTATTTTCGGGCCGATCCTGTTTGCGCACCACTGCCTTACACTTAAATGGCCGAAATCAGCCAAAAAACAATAAAAGTTATTTTTTATAATCTTGCAACTATTTACCATGCCATTGGCCATATATTTGGCCATTGGCATGTCTACTACATTGAATACATGCTTTCTTTGGAGCTGTCATGCCTCCATTTTGTAATTTGCAGAAATGTATTTGGTTAGTAACAGAATACATTTCTGCAGGTTACACTATTCCTGCACAGACACCTGCATGCTTCCTGGATGACTAATTCACCTCATTTTCATGGTTTTCACCTGCAAATGGGGTAATTAGCATACAGGAGCTGTGTCCGTGCAGGAATAGTGTTGGAGCGCTCGTGCACTACCTTTGTGCTCATTCCTGTATCTCTCATCAACCATATTGCGTGGAGCAGTTCTTGCATTATTCCTGCACACCGTGCAGAGCTTGCTGAATCCTGGGGAAAGCGCAATAAAACAAGAGCAAAAAAAAAATGTAATTATGCAAACTATATAAACCATCAAATCCAAATCAGTCATAGAACAGCTTTAGCTCATCCTGATCTGCTAAAATGAAACCCTTTCCTGTGGGTTGCAAATTAGTATGGTATAAAGCCAGTTTTATCAGAAGAAAAAAAGCCTTTTCTCTTTTGTGCACACATTTGAGGTAAGTATTTAACTAGTAAAATAACTATGGTAGACAAATAATTACCTCATAGCTTTCTATAAAATGAATAATAACTTTAACATGGGAGTGAGAAGTCTTGCTACTTATTAGCATGAATTCTCCCTTCTGTTTTGTGAATATAGTAACCAACTGACATCCTTTTACTATATAATCTCAGCAGCTGCAATTGATTGCCCTTACCAACCAATCATAGAGCTTAAATGACACCCTCCATTTATATGATTTGAGACTACTGGAAATTGCAGACGTGAAGATTTCCAGAGACTGTTTTCTCTTGCAGGAATGCTTTTTATGTAACTTTCTGGCAAGAAACCATATAAAACTATGGGAGCTGTAAGGGTAGGCACTGCTCACAGCAGAACAGATGTGCTTTTTTCTACTTTTACTAGAGTAAAGTAAAGGATTATGGTATAAGCAAGTTAAAATACATTACTGGAGCTATTTTTACCACTTTTATTGATTACAGGTGATCACCAAAAGCAGTTATCTGTTAAGGGGGTGATTGCAGGATGAACGCTAAGGGTGGTTAGGGTGATCACAAAAAAGTGGCTTAGTGGTTTAGAGACAGAGCATAGCATTTCAGATCTCTAATGCAAACTATATTTGCTGTTTTTTTATTTTAAATGACCCTTATGAACATCAGGTGTTTCAGCTATATGGCGATTCTGATTGCCCATTACTTTCACATTTGAAATCATTTTAATGGACAATTTCAGGCCAATAAAGTCAAACCCCACTAGCTATGGATTTGCATATTTTGGCCTTGTTATGACCTCGTCAGCATAGCACAAGCAGAGTGTTTTTTGGGAGGTCACTCATTGGAAGTTCTAGCTTGGCTGGAGTTTTCATTTATTTTTTACTGATGTGTTTTTTTATGTTTTGCGCTAGGAAATCAGACAGACCTATGTGTGTGTGTGTGTGTGTGTGTGTGTGTGTGTGTGTGTGTGTGTGTGTGTTTATATATATTTAATGTTTCATCACTGATCAGAGGGAATACAGAAAGAGTGATCTCTTTAGTTCAAATCTAAAAGGACTGAAAACTAGACAAAAATATTCCTCCCCTCCCTCCATCAAATCCGCTGCAAATGATATATCCCAACACTGATCACAGAACAGTGGCATAAGAGCAATACCACATACACCACTGCATAGTTTTCTCACATGGAAAGCAGCTGAAATGCTGAAAAGGAAGCTTGTAAGAGCATTTGCTGCCAGTCTATTTTGCGTTATATTTGGTCTTCATGTTGGGTGCTGTAGTAAACTTATGCTCAGTACATTGTTCACAGTAATGGCCTAATGTACTTCTTACTAACTTGCAAATATTTAAGAAGTAAACATCTACTATATCTCACCAGAAAACAAAATTTCATTTGTAACATACTGTAACTACAATGCTGTATGTTTTCAAGCAGCTAAACTTGTGATGTCCTATTCAAGATGAGCTGCACTGGATGCTCTGAGGTTAGAATGGCATTCTTAATTTTCATTAGTAGCTGCCTACCCTGTTGTTATTACCTGAAAGTTATGAAATTAAATATCAATGGAAGATGAAAATATAACCTTTTAAAAACAGGTCCTAAAAGGATATTATTCATATACTTTTACTGGTGAGTTTAAAATTTGCAACATACTCTTTAATTTTGGATACCGCAATGAACTTCAGCTCAGAATGCTGAATACAATAACAAACTAAAATACGTCTTTAGTGAATTGTCTATACATAAGAAGCAAAAGTCCTATTTATTTCTCCTGAATACAAACATTTATGTCACTGGACTTGTAAATCCCCCCAGTTAAGACATTCATGTGCATCAAGCAACATTACAAGAAGATAAAGTTATTTATTTTGAAACATTTTCAGTAATACTTCTGACAGTTACAGAGAAATGGTACATTATTGTTAGGTACTACCAGTAACCTTATGCAACTATTCAGATCCCCTAGTTTTGGCATTTATTTCACAAAAATAATATATATTTAGCATTTTGTTTTCAAACTGATAGTCTCGGAATATTTCTGCACTATATTATTGATGTGCTTTTGTGAAATACAAACCAAAATCAATAATATTTTCTAGCAAAAGTTAATATTTTCTATAATTTGTAGATATTATAGTAATATATGCATATTTTATGTAGCTTCAAGATACATGATCATATTTCATATTATGCTGTGTATTTTCACTAAAAGCTATTACACCATGGAAAACAAGAGGTCTTGTTCTGAAAAAAAATCGTAAGAATATCATGAAGTAGTAGAGAAAGCATTCAGTTGAAAACAAATGCATAGCTTTCATTTATCTTCATAGAGAAATAAACAAAATCCATCAAAATATAACTATATAATGATGAGATATTTCAGTCTAAAAGTAGTATATGAATTTGTTGAAGCACAAACAATGACATCAGAAATATATTTTTCATTAAAATTCAAGATGTAGTTGCTCATTTATCTTTGATAGTAGGAGATATGCCCAAGATTGCTATAAGGATATTTATGTCAGTAACATTCTCTGAAAAATTATTGAATAAATGTTGAATGCTATTCCCCATCTCCTCCCACAATTCAGGTAGGGTTAATCCTTTTGCTAACTGTTCCTAATTATGAACTTTAATTTAGAACCTCAAGAAACAAATTAATACAAATCAAACAACATATTTAGTAAAAACAGACTGTGTCAGTAAATCAGACAGAAAACAAACTGCAATAAAACAAGATCTAAAGAAATAAACAATGTAAGTATGTTGGCCAATCAAGAAAAAAACCTCGAAAAAATCAAATAAATTTAATAAAATAAAAAAGTAATAAAAAAGGATCATAATACAGTAAACAGAATGGAGAATAGTCAGTGTGACTGTCAGTAACTAAAATGCTTGACAATTAGCCATATTAGAGCAATGGTGGAGAACTTCAGCAGAATGTTTTTGGGAAAATGGGATAAAAGAGAAAGAGTGTATTAATAACTTAGAGGGTGGAATGGTTGGAAGAACAATGTGAATTTTTAAATATGCCAGTAAAAATAAAAACAACATTGGTGGATACATTTAGCAAGTAAACACATATCATAGGTCTCAAAATAGCTGGCAAAGAAAGGTAGGAATATTGTGTTCAAGAAAAGTGCCAGACAGAGACTAGTACAATTTAAAATAAAGTAAAATCAGAATAGCAAAGGTCTGAAGGAAGAAACAGATAGCCAGCTCATTCATTGAGTATAAATAAAACATTTTTGGTACATTAGGGATAAAACAGAGGTGTAAAGGAAGAATGAGTCTTAATAAAAGCACAGAAAAAGAGAGAAGACCTGGACAGTGAGAACACAGAAATGTTTGCCAAGAACCAAAAAAAAAAAAAAAACAGGGAGGATTAGAGATATTATGTTAATCAAAGAACATACTACCTTAGCATAATGGTAGATCCAGATACTGGAAGAGGAGCACTGCACTAGATGGTTGGGTATATGAGTGAGATCAGGTAGACAGAACTTCTACTCATATCCTGTTAATGATGCTTGTGTCAAGGACTAGCCAGCTGGCCACCATCTCTCAGTAAAGCAGTAGCTATGCAGCTTTCAGTAGGCATCCTATGGCATTTGTAGATTGAATCTAAAATGACTGAAAAGCACACAAACACACACACACATATTTATATATAATATATATATATATATATATATATATATATATATATATATATCTATATATATATATATATATATATCTATATATATACATATATACATATATATATATATATATATATATATATATATATATAAATATGTATATATATATATATATATATAAATATATATAAAATATGGATCCCCTACACTACACCGACACACCACAAACCCAACAGCCAAAATGCCGACACCAAAACATTGAAACCACACAATACCAACAGTCCACATTACCGAACACCATAACACCGACTCACAACACACACACAACACAAGCACACCAAAAACCTTACAAACCTGCACTAAACCTTACATACACAACTATCTATGCACTAACCTTAACCCAAACCCTAACCCTAAAGTCTGTCACTATCGCACACTTACCTTACCCGCACCCTAACCCTAAAGTCCGTCACTATCGCACACTTACCTTACCCACACCCTATCCCTATAGTCTGTCACTAATGCACACTTACCTTACCAGCACCCTAACATCCATCACTATCACATACTTGCACAGTCATGCTCGTTTCGCATGTTGGCGTTTTCAGCATCGGGATTTTGAACTGTCGGTTATTTCCATTGTTGGTCTTCTGGTATCAGTGTTCTCGTCGTCGGCGTTTCGATCTGTCTGTGTTCTCAGGTAGACCCATAATATATATATATATATATATATATATATATATATATATATATATATATATATATATATATATATATATTTGCAGGGGCTAAGCCCCCCTCTGCACCCCTCACATCCACTGCAAATTGTATATACCAACACCTAGGCATGCATGCACACAATACCAATGAGCATGCCTTTGACTCTTCATGGTATTGCATGCCTGTAGCCAGGTTGACTAGGGCTAATAAGGAAGCTGAGACTTAGACACAACCCCTCCCAGTCTTAGGACCAGAGTAGTTCTAACTTCTTAGGCTTCATGGGAGTGATTATGAATATCTGTTTTAACGAAAAAGAACTGTGAGAAGACCTCCTTGTGTTTCTCGAGCTGACCAGAAACAATGATGTCCTTAAAGAATTGTAGATCGATAGATAAGTGAGCTTGGTATGCGGTCTGCCTCCCTGCATGGTTATGTGTCTACCTGTCTGTCTGTCCGTCACTCTATAACTCTCTCTCTCACTGTCTCTCAGTGTGTTTATAGTAGGTCATCTTCAGAATAAGTTTTACAAGAACTCTTAAAATACAAGCTATGCAAAACTACAAGATACAGTAGGGGTCATCCAGACAGCAGTAGACTCATGACAGTGATAAAATTATTTATTTATTTATTTATTTTTCTTTGTTTACCAGGAAAGTCTCTCTGAGAAATACCCATTTTCAGCGAAGGCCTGGGGGAGAAAAGCTTCATTTGCTTACACTGCATTATACTAAGTTTCAGTTAAACACTGAGTAGCTACATTTCTGTTTATATTTATACACAAACAGTAGTTACATTTATACAGTGCAAGATTTCACAAAGGTGAAAGTTACTGAAGAGAAAGCTGACATACAACTTAGTGGATTGTACAAGCGGCAGTTATGTATAAAAATGGTTTTGTCATTTCAGTGAAAGGTTGAATGTATTCTGTTTAAGGAGAGTATTCAGAGAGTATCATATGGTGAACACAGTCTTAACCTTGTGATGAGCATGTACTGGACCAGGATTGGTGAATATATGGTTTAAGCAATGTTTTAAAACTATTGAGTTTAATGGAGAGTTTTATTTGTGTTGGGATACTATTTCAGGATTTAGCAATGTATGGCAAGTACAGCGAGTCTCCTGCAACATTATTTGACTTGTCGTAAGTAATAAGAATTTGTTACTAGGGCAGAGGTCCCTTGCTTGACAGTAGGACAGTAAAAAGTGTTGTAGTGCAGGGCATTTTTTTGGATGATAAATGACTTGTAGTTAAAAAAACATGTATGCTAGACTAAAATCAGTATGTACTTTAGATAGACTAATGGTTGGTTCCATAGTTGAAGCTTGGTTATGAACTGGCTGGTCACTAACAGAGCATATAGAGCTGCAATACACCTATTTATTTATTTGTTTTGGGTGGTTCCATTTTCAGTGGAGTCCTGGAGAGACACATCTCCTGTAAATAAAACAAGTAATTCAACAGCAGTAAATAAAAAGGAGCGGCAATGTGTGTAACAATATGCAAAAGCAAAGATTTTATAGTCCAAAAAAAGGGTGTTATCTGAAATGGATTTTATTCTTTTTGTGTTTGCAGATAACCCTGTGAAGGTGCTGGAAGGAAAGATATGTTTAAGTAAATTAAATTACCAATACACAAAAGGAGGTATAATGATAAGAAAATGTTTATTAAGAATGAAACAAAGGGGATTCTTGTGCAATTCATGCCCTCAGTTGGCTCAAACTTCCACACCTCCTAGACCAACTACAACTCAATAGGGCACCCAAATTTTATGTCAGCCCAAAAACTGCCCCATACTCAACTCTCTCCTCCAAACATGCATAACTACCAGGATGCACCGCTCTGAAGACAAACAACTAGTAAACTAGTAACCCTACACAGACCCAACAAAAAAGCTGGACAGTTTCTATACTATATATTCTAGCATACTTCTGCTCATATTTTACTTCTTCTTTATTTGTTTCTGGGGACTATACCTTTATAAACTTTATATCCCAAGCCAGTTTTTCACTATCTTTTTCTGATTGTTTCTCTGACTTCATCTTGACCAGGGTGCTAGGCCCACTCTGTTTGCTCCTCTACCCTACCCCCATTCCCAACCACCCCATTACAATTACCTTTATACCTAACTATCCCCCCCTTCCTGTCCCACTAGCCACTACAGTCCCACTTCCTGCCTATTGCCACAACCACCTTACTAATCTGTCAATGTTGTCAACACCCCTTCTTCTATACCACTGTCTTTACCTACTCTATCTGACCATATTTTATTCCAACATGTATTATTTTCTAATATCTTCTACACTACTTATTCTTTCTATTTCCACCTCTTACCACTCCAGTCTCTCTGACTCACACCTATGTTTACCATCTTCTCACACATACAACATATATCCAACTACTTCATCTTTTACTATCTCTCCTAATCTCTTTACTACCTCTACCTCAAGTCTATATAAACTATCCATAATACAGGTTTTAAACCTTCCCACAAAACTAAGTCAAAACTATACAAACTCCATCTAGCATCTACTACACACTCTCTCCTCACTAAAAACCTACTTTGTTCTGGAGATATCCATCCCAACCATGGCCCCTCTTCTTCTCTCCCCACCCTCACTCTCCCCAAAACTACCTCTACACTGCCCCCATCTTACTCCTCTAACAGTCACCAACCTCAGTCACAACAATCATCTCCATCCAAATACTTAACTATTTTCTCATTGAATATTCAGAATCTAGCAAATAAAGTTACTGAACTGCACTCATGGATAGCTCTCAATACCCTTCACATCCTCTCCCTATCTGAAACCTGGCTCAAGCCACAAATCTCAAATAGTGACCTACTCCCACCAGGTTATAATATCTTCCGATCTGATAGATCTGTAAAAAAAGGGGGTGGCATGGCCATCATCTACTCAAACAACCTTAACCTCTCATCTTACCCTTCCCCAATTCCTGACTTCCTCCCAGCTGAAACTGCCATCTGAATCCCCACAAAAGACGTGCAATTGCCTCTACCTACCTTCTTCCTGGTAACAATATGCCTACTCTTGAAAACATCCTATCCTGGTTCTCCCACAACATGCCATATGTGACACTTATCCTTGGTGATGTCAACATTCAGTGGTCCAAACACAGCTGACTCCCCCCAACTCAGTATCCACCTACACGGCTTCCACCAACTTATAACATCTCCCACTTGCTTCCATATAAATTCCACCTCCAGCTCCATCAGAGCCAGGATCCTTACCAATTTCCCCCACCAATACCACAATCCCACCACCTTACCTAACTCCCTCAGTGATCATCTCCCTACCACCATCTTAAGACACTACTCCCACAGTCCTAAACCCCACCTTATCAAAGACTGTTGAAAACTATTGACTTTCAATTCATCCCAATTTAACTGCATTCTCCACAACATAGATTGGTCCATCCTAAAACACCTCCCCCTAAACGATGCTGTAAGCACTTTCAATAGCATCTTCATTAGTACTCTAAACTCCTTAGCTCCCTCTAGGAAGATCAGAGTAAAATCAAATCATGCTCCCTGGCTCTCCAAGGAGACTAGTTCCCTTATGAAACAAAGAGAAAGTGCTTGAAAAACCTGGACTAAAACTAAACAACCACCTCTTCTTCAAAAATACAGGCAACTGAGGAACCTTGAAAAAAATATATGCAACTAATGACAAAAAGTTATACTACAGCTCTGCTCAGCTTAACAACAAATCCAATCCTTGAAAATTTTGGTCAACTCTCAACAACATCCTCTATCCTGGAAAGCCCTCTATTCCTTCCCCATACCCTAACTCTTCCTCTCAGGAAACAGCTGCCCTCCTGAATAAACACTTTATCTCTTTCATCCAAAATCTGGTAACCTCTAAGCCAAACTCTACTTTGACAGCCACCCCTTCATTCCCACTAACACAACTTTGTTTTCATTTGAGCCAGTTCCCATTACTTACATCAAATCTCTACTACTCAAGCTAAAACCTTGCTCTCCTTCCACTGACAATCTATCGCCTACATTCCTCAAACTTGCTGCTGACTCAATTGCCTATCCCTTATCTATACTAATTGATCGATCTATTTTGGAATCTACTGTCCCCACCTTTGGAAATCTTTCTTTACTATCCCTCTTCATAAAGGAGGAAACTCCACTGACCCCTCAAACTACCGACCAATTGCCATTCTGTCCCCCCTCTCCAAGATATTAGAAAAATGTATTCACTCGCAACTTCTCAATCACCTCCATGCACCACTTACTTAACCCTACCCAACATGGATTTCGTCCTCACCACAGCACCATCACTGCCCTCCTCTCCTTCACTCATGCCATCGCAGAGGCTCTAGGCAACAATAAACTTTCCTGTCTCTTCCTAGATCTCTCCAAAACCTTTGATACTGTCTCTCATCCTCTACTACTATCCAAACTCACAAATATCCACCTATCCCCCTCCGCACTTGCCTGGTTTAATAGTTGCCTATCTGGCAGGGAACAATCTGTCAAATGCTCTCATCCTCCTCACCTTTCCTTCCCATCTCCACTGGTGTTCCCCAAGGCTCCATCTTGGGACCCCTTTTGTTTAACATCTTCACCAATGATCTTTACACTGCGTGCAAAAAAACCTCCATTATTCAGTATGCTGACGACTCTACACTTATATCCATCTCAAATAACATTCCTGAACTACACTCCCTGACCCAACAAGCCTTACTATCCACTGAACAATGGCTCTCTCACAACCTACTGATCCTAAATCTCAAAAAGACCAAACTCCTACTTTTCCTTCCCCGTTCTCTTTCTCATCACAAAACCTCCTTTTTTATTACATCTTCTAACAATACAACTATCCAAACTGACACCCACACAAAACTCCTAGGGGTCATTATCGATGATGAACTAAAGTTCAACCTACACATAATCCAGTGTATAAAAAAAAAACAGAAACTATGTCTGCTATATCAGAACAAAAAATTCCTAACCCCTGACTCTAGACTTACCCTGGGCCAGGCACTCCTCCTCCCCTCCCTCTTATACGCCACCTCATTTCTTACCAATATCCAGGCCTCCACTCTAAACAATACAACTCACACCACTGCATTTCTTTTTAAACTCTTTTCAAATGGCTTGACTTTCCCCAATTTCTACTATCTTATATGCTACACTCTATTCTTTTTATCTCTTCTCAAATTAGTCTCTCTGTCCATCTCATCTTCCTTACATCCCATCTCATCTCCATCCCACCTATCCTTCTTCTACTATTAACATATTTGATGTCTACCACCCAAAAAGGTCAGTAGGCAAAAGGCTCAACAACTACACATGCTTCACTCTACCCCAACTCCCTCAAACATTCAATTGCCTCCCACACACAAATTTTTAAAAGTGAACTAAAAGCTTATTTTCTCAATTCCAGGACCTGCCTTAAATGACCCCACCTAGTTTTTTTTCTCCTTCCTTGTACCCCTCAAAAGGTCCATAATTAGTACCTACCTCAACCTCTCCCAAAATGTCTACTATGTCTTTGCATAATTTTATACATTTTTATTTATACAAAAAAAAATTATTGTTGACCTATTGAACTATATCAATGTAATTGAACTATATCAATGTTCTTTTTAATGCAACGTTAACTTTTATGCATGTAATTAACTTTATGCATGTTTTTTGCTATATCAATATTGTTTTAAAATGTGTAATTTTTAAAAAAAATACCTTGTTTTTTTGTACTGAGGTAGTCTCTCTTGAAAAAAGCAGCCAGTTGGACAAACCCTGAAACCATATGTCAAAACCAATATAAATAAAAATATAAATATATAAATGTAATAAAAAACTGGACTACACTAACAAAAAACATTCGGATAATATAAAACACAACACACAAAATTACACAAATTTAAAAAAACAACTAAAAACTTACACAAGCACCTGCTTGTTTCAAAATATCCTAGTAACCCCCGTGTCAACCTCCAACCTCCTCCTCCTACTCTTATCTTCCCTTCCCCCCCCCCCCCACCTCTCTCCGCCCCCTCTACCCTTTCCTTCTTTCCCCCCCCCCCCCCCACTTCAAAGGTAGCTGCAAGAAAACTTAAACCTACTTATTAAGCACCCCCCCCATTCTCCCTTATGTATTTTCTGCCAGTCTTACTGATATACATTAGATAATCTATTTCTTATAACCCCTTTTAATGGCATACCTGCAGCCCATCTAAAAATCTAAATGTCTGTAAATGGCAATCAATCATTATATATTTTCACTATGCTTATCAATAATCTACTTAAGAAGAACTATAATTTACAAAACCAAATTAATTTAGCGCATATCACTATATCTTGTTTTTTTTTATGTTCTGTTGTAAATGTGTAACAAATTAAAAATTATGTAAATAGACTTACCTATTACAGGTAAGCTACACTCCACTTGTAAATTTAGTAAGTTTGTATTTTATTTTTTTCCTGTGGACATATCCCCATATCCCCACCCATACCCAAGTGACTCTTAAAACTGTCTTTAACCATGTTGGATTTATAGGATTGCCACTCACTAAAAGATTGTTTTATCTGTCAACATGATTCCCTTTAACCCTGAGGCTGGTAAGGGTGGCAAATTCCCTTCCTCTTATATTCCTATAAGAAGGCTGAGTATAGTGAGAGTTTATGTTTGCAATACATAATTATAATGACTACTCTTCCTCCTGTAGCTCCTCCACTGCTGACCCCTCCTTTGGACAAACGTTAAGGCTCATGAATTCACAAAGTCTTCTATAGCCGGTACCCATTACATCTCAGAATTTTTTGAATGAGTTTCTGGGGAATAACTAGGTGGCCACCCTTGATGTATATTTGACTGAAGCTTTCAGGATCTGCTCTGTCAGCTCCCAAGAAGGAAGACAGTCTCTGTAATCCACTGACTGAGTTGAAAGAGACCATGACCAAGCATTAATGGGCTGATTCCTACATAATCTCCTTGGTTCAGCATAGGGACGGGAAGTCAGAGCAGTTTGTCACCAAAGCCTTGAACAGGTTTGTGAAGTACTGCACTCCTTTGCCACACTAAAGTTCAGAGTAGTTAACAATTATTTTCACCAGGCATAGCATATTAGATGGTAAATGAACTTTCCTCCTTTCCTGAGTAGTGGGATTAAGTAAGAAGTGTCAGTGCTTTCATGTAGCCTGCTGCAAATTTGACTCAGATGTCACTTTGGCTTAGGCTGCAAGCAGCTCAGGTGTGTCACTGCAGAGGATAGCTTTGCTGAGACTTTCTGCCATTAAGGAGGAGTTCAGAATTTTCATTCTGGATGCCTTTTCTGGGGGAAGGGATTCTTTTGCCCAACCTTCTCAGGACCTAGTGAATGTCCTTTTAAAGAGACAACAGTCCCTTAGTATTGTGGAACGCCTTCATGACCCCCTTTAATCTTGTCTGTCTATTCTTTTTCCTTACACAACCAGCTGCAAAACAGGATGGAGACTCTTTGAAGTGTCACATAGTATAGCCTTGCCCCTCTACTTCCAGCTAAGTCATCCACAAGGACAGTATCTCCTCCCCAGCCCATCCTTTCAAATTTTGACTGTGGCTTAGGACTGTGCAGGAGAAGAGTCACTTTCTAAGTTTGCTACAACTCATCTCAAAGCACCAGTGGGTTCTCAACATTGACATTATTGACTTTGTCATCATAGAGCTGTTAGGTTCTTCTCCACAGAACTCGTATGAGAGGCCCAGAATCTACTTTACAAGGAACCACATAAGCTGAGCCTGTTTTGGTTTGAGGCAGGAAATTCTGCTCCTGACTCTTTTTAGTCCTAAAGGTATGGATTATTTTCATTCCATTCTGGATGTCAGTGACTTCAACCAATACATCCCATACAACAGGCCTTAATAGGGCTTCATAGAGAGCATATCTGCACTGCCATAGTATACGTGGATGGTGTTACTAGACATGATAGACATCTCTTTGTGCATCAGTATTATTTAGCAGATAGGTAGAAAATGAAATTCCCTTTTGAGTCTTGGCCTAGTTACCACCCCAAAAAGGAAAATTATAAAAATGCACAAAATACAGTGTAAAGTGACAATGTACAATGAGCAATAGTAGGCAAAACCTGAAATGCATACTTGATAACACTTAGTACTCCTTAACAGAATATAATACAGGCTCCATGACATGTGGGGCAGGTATGGTATCTGGAGCCCTCATAGAAGAATCCCTTCATTAACTTGGAATAGTCATAATTTTATATAAATGTTGCGTTTTGACTTTCTGTGTAAGCAAAGTGTTCAGCAAGCTGTTCAACTGATAGGCTCAATGGTACCATGAAAATACAGTCATCCAGGTAAGGAAATTCATGGAAATCCTTCTGCAAGGCTTTGGCCACCCCCATGGCCATCATCTTGGTGAACTCTGCTGAAACAGCAGAGCAATGTGCATGGGAGGGGGATGTATATAATGCATGCATTTTCAAACTGTTAGCCACCCTTATTATTGCTGTACAAGATTATTTGTTACTCATAGATGATTGTGCAGAGTATTTGGAAGGGGTATAATGTTTTTCAGGAGTTTAGAAAGCTAGCAGCTTTGGAATGTAATTCGGGGAAGACAGTCCAGATCAGGCTGTGAAAGAAAAAAAAATCATCGATTCAGAGGGCAGGTTTAACATATCAAAAAACACAGGGCAAAATACTAAGCTTTGGAAATATAGGAAATTGTGGCAAAAGTAAGAAAAAAGGACTACAACACACTGGAGGAAAAATATCAGTGGTACAACAGGTAGCACACTCACCTTTGGTGCAGAATGCTATTCCCAAACCACAAAGTTTGATCGCTGACACTTGCAGTGCACCGTGGCGGAGGAGGTGCTGTGTTCCTGATGATGTTGTCCTTCAGATGTGACATTAAACCCAGGTCCCATTTGCTTGAGTTGGTTGTAGCTCAGGTGGAAGCAAAATGCATTTGTTTTCTGTTACTCCCATAGCACCTATTGAAAAGAATATGGGAAGTTTCTGATGCCCTGTTCAAATTTCCCCTGCTAGTACACAAGCCATCTTGCATATCCCTCTGAAAGGAGTCCACTAGCCTAGAGGGACTAAACTGGTCAACAAAGAATAAATAAAATAAATAAATAAATAAATAAATAATCAAGGGACTTCTTAATAGGTGGAAAAGGAAGGCTTCAAAAAAGGAGGTGAAAGTTCACACTAGGCTACTCTAGCTAACCAGGCACATTGCAGTCTCAGCCAGGAACAGTACCTTAAGGCCATCCAGAAAAGTATGAGAGGCACATTTGGCCAGGCAATCCACTCAGTACAGCAAAGAAAAATCTGCAACCATTGAAGGGTGGTCCCTGGCATTGCACAATATATAGGAACTTTCACTTTTAAAAATCACATAAACCTTGCACAAAACAATTCCTCCAAACTGTGAGATGCAAGGAAAAAGTACAAATGTCTCACTAAATGACTCCAACAATCACAGTCTAAGACACAGCATAATCATACCTCTCAATTTATTAGCCCAAGAAATCTGGACATAGCCTAACATAATAGGGGTACAAAGGCCCAAAAATAGGGACAATTTTTAAATATTGCTCTTATAAACTTAGAACATTGCTAGAATAACAGGGTATGTATTAAAATGCATTTTTCTAAAGGAGATGAAGTCTGAAACTCAGATGTATTACATTATTTACTAATTTCATTCCTCAGATCATCCCAGTGATTTGCCAGAAAATAAAAAATTTTATGGGGAACAAACCGAAATTTTGAGACAAAAATCTAGACATTCTGCGAACATCTGGACAGTTGAGAGGTATGGGTGGGAGTTGGGAGGGTGGCTTAATGGCTAAGGTGTTTGCCTTACAAACACAAGGTGCAGAGTTTGAGTCTCACAAGGGATAATTGGCTAGGCTTAAACTGACTCGCAAGGGCAGTTAGCTTAATACTAAACTATAAACTATAATATCAAACTTCATTTATTGAAAATCAACCAAGGAAATAAAAATGTAAACCATTTTCCGTGGGTAGCCATAACGTCTTCAGTATGTATGTAATGTAACCACACATCATAGCTGTATATATAGCAGTATAAGGAACCATGTAAAAAAGTTTTAAAGAGAAGGGACCCTCTTAACAAAATAAACAAATGAACCACCAAATAATAATAATTTAATTTAGGGCTAAGCAATGTTCCTAGTATAAACATTCAAAATTCCTTGTTGGTTAACAATTTTTGTAAACCAAACGGAGGGCATTGGTTTAATCTTATCAATACTCATAAAGTGAAAAATGGCATTTGGATGTACAACCTGGTGTTTATATAGGGTATTTAAAGTAAGTCAGCATTTTAGATCACTAATGTTTTCACAACCTCTAGTTTTGAACTGCCTTGAGATCCTCTCTACATAAAAAGCTGAAAAATTATGTGACTTAATAACTGACTTATCCACTACAAGTAATAGTATGCCTAATATCAAATACCTGTAGATTATTGGCAGAAGTGATGTGTTGACTCTTCAAAATATATTTACAGGCAGAACAAGATCTACAGGGAAAGCAACCTACAAAACATCACCGAATATTGTTTTTTGATGCAACTCAGAAGAAAAATTCCCCATTTTTTTATAACAAACAAAAATTTTCCAATGGATTTACCCTTTCTAAATACAGATTTACATTTCTGTGGAATCAAAGCAGCAACATCATTGTCTGCTTATAAAAGACCCCAAAATGTATCTATTAAAGCTGTAAAAGATGAAATGTTACAGCCATTAAGTTGCAACAAACATTAAGTTCAACTGTTTGTGTGACGACTTTGTTACATACTTCAAAAATTCAGTCCTATCCTTCAAACCGTCTATATGCCCAGCTAGAATAATTGAATTGTATATATAGCCTCTGTCAAGCAACCGTTGTAACAATTCATCAGACCATTTTTGATAGGCTTCCTGTTTTAAGCACAGTTTTTTAACTGTATAAAATTGAAAAAATGGTACATTGTCAGAGATGTTTTTAGGATGATTGGTAGTGGTAACAAATCACAATTGTTATGAAAAGGTTTCCGATACAAACTGGTAATATCACCATCTGTATCATCCTCAGAAAGCTAAACATCTAAAAAGGTATAAAATTCAAATCAGACTGAACATTAAAGTAAATTAATCAACTGTTCTCATTTAAGTATGTTACAAATTCATGTAACTGTACAATTTCACCCTTCCAAATTAACCAGCGGTCATCTACGTAGTGCTGCCACATATCCATTAAAGAAATAAACATATTATGATCATCCCCAGGACAAACCACGATCCACCAAATTTCCTTCTAAAAAATACAAATCATATATGACTGCGTATCTATTTAAAATATTTATTTATTCAAATATTTAACATCCTTATTAAATAATTGGAACAAAATTTGTATTTTTTAGAATTTTTAGGAATTGCGTGTTGGAAGATGCACTGTGTTCAATATGCTGGAAGAGCATGTTATTCATTTATTTGCATATGTATACTACAGGGTTGTTTGATTCATTATAATACTGCAGTTGTTACTTTAAATGCAGTTGTGTAATTATTCAATTTGGGAATGATTTTGGCAAGTTTTTATGTATTTAATGTGTGCCATTAACAATTCTTCCTTGTTCTGATGAAGCGTATGGTGATACGTGAAAGCGCTTGACTAGGATTGGCACTGTGCTATCTGTTTTATCGCTACAATAAAGCTGTGTTTCAGAAGGAAATTTGGTGGATCGTGGTTTGTCCTGGGGATTTTGTTTTGCATCTAGTGGTTGTTGTACCCTTGGACTTTTGCCTTTTACATATTATGATCATCATCATAAATGAATGGTTTCTCCAGGTAGCCCATAAGTAAATCTGCATGCATGGGGGCAAAAGAAGCCCATGGTGGTATCCTAAATCTGCCAAAACACATTTTGAAAATAAAAAGTCAGTTTTGGTTAGAACTAATTTTATCATACATAACAGCAATGTATTAAATCCAGGTGGATATAACTGGGTTTATCTGGCCAATGCTGTAAAACGGCAACTGATCGTAATGTGATATGCTCATGAATAACAATGTACCATTAAATGTACAAAAATATCAACTTGTAAAAAATTCATCATATCCTGTACACTTGATCTAACCAAGTGCCGCAAAGGTTGTAAATAATAAGTAAAAATGAGTAATGTTTATTTTAGTTAACAAATAAAAATATTGGGCACCTGGTCTAGGGAGCAGACAGCAATTAAAGAGAAGAGAAGGGATGGAGAATACTAGAATGCATCTTGAGATTCAAACATGGAGGATGGTGGAGCTCTCCAGTGGGTCAGAGAGGGAGAAGGAATGAACACAGGAACCATATTGTTGATAAGCATGGGATGGAAGAGAAATTGCAGGAAATTGGGCAAATGCATGGGAGGAGATGAGCAGAGCTCCACAGAATTAGACAAGTATATCTGCAAAATGGATGAAGTGGAAAGACAAAGGCAGGGGAGGGAATGATTTATAAAGGCCTGGGGAAGAGCAAGAGACTAGAGTTATGGAAGCAGATTAGAAAGGAGAGGGAACAAAATGAGGGTTAGAATAATAGTTGTGGGGTCAATGATATGAGAAACTAAGCTATCACTGTGAGCCTGGACCAACAGTGGTGTCTGCTGCATCAGTGCTTTTTGACATCAGTCAGGTTAAAGAAGGAAGGAAGGGTGAGTACTGACAATTGTTAGAGGTTTAATGAGCAGAGGGAAATAGCTGCCCACGTGGTGTGAAATTGTGAAGAGGTGAAAGGTCTCTGCTAAGACAGGCAAGGAGTGGGAGGAATTCTAGGTGGTGAGATAAAAAACACTTGGATGCTTTGCTTACGGGTGAATCCAGAGCAAGAAAGGTGCAACACAGAGGTAAAAAAACAGAGACCAATGTTAAGTGGCAGGATCAAACATCATATTGCCTCATGGGGGCCCGGGGAAGGAGACTACATCAGCTAGACGTTCAGGGCCTGCTGTGATAACCATGCACAGAATAATAGATGGAATGAAGTTAAGACAAAGAGGTGAGAAAAAGGGTCAAAGTGCAGGAAAGTAAGGAAAAGACATGATGTATGAATTAATTTAAGCAATGAAATCCAAGGTGGGTGAACACACAAGTGGTGAATGAAGACAGAAATCCAACTATGTAATTACTGGTGCAAGGGGCTATTAGTCATCAGAAACTGGGAAGACAGGGGGATCCACATAAATATGAAGGACCAGAAAGGGAAGAAGAAACAAAAGGGGACATTGTTAAGATGAACATGACTCAGATACAGATTTGAATGATGACTTGTGAGACTAAAGTACTCAGAGGTCAGTGCTAGCAATGATTAATACATAGATGGCCCACATGTGTATGTAGGAGACTGAAAATCCAATAAAAAATTATTTGAAAATAAAACAATACTATAGAACAGCAATATGGCACCATCTTTTTTAATTGTTTTGGCTACCACTGGCTCCGCAGCTGCTTTTGATTCAATTCCTGAGACCTTGAAGCCAGTGTTCTCTTACATCTAATCAAATGTTTAGGTCCTAAGAAGACACTGAGGCATGCCATTCCAGTGTCACCTTCCTATCAAGGAACTATATCTATATTTAGCTATCTAAACAAATATATCTATATCTATTTATTTATGCCTATATATCTATGTCCATGTGTGCCTATATATATATATATATATATATATATATATATATATATATATATATATATATATATATATATATATGGATTCCATACATTTGGTCGAATTACACTTAGTCGAAAATTATTCCAGGCATTTCAACTCACTGAAAGCTCACTTGACTGAAAGCTCACTTGGTTGATGTTCATTTGGTCGAAAATGGAATATAGCCCCTGACCCACTGCAATGCAAACCTGGAGTGAGAATATTAAATAAGGGGGGTGGGGGGCACAGCCCCCCACATTGTGGGGTGCGGGGGGCATAGCCCTCCACATTATGCCAATAGTTTTTGCTAAAGATATATATATATCAATGAATTTCTAATGGATATACCTTCTTATAATAGTGAATACATTAAAATTATGTGGGAGCTGTGCCCCCCACACCCCCCATTGTAGGGGCTGTGCCCCCCACACACCCCCTTATTTAGTATTCTCACTCCAGGGTTGCACTGCAGTGGGGCAGGGGCTATATTCCATTTTCGATCAAATGAACTTCGACAAAGTCAGCTTTCAGTCAAGTGAGCTTTCAGTGAAGTGCAATGCCTGGTATCATTTTCGACTACGTGTTGTTGTTGTTGTTGTGTCTTTCTGCTTTTCCTGGTTGGGGGTCACCACAGCAGAACTCCGGTCCGCTAATGATTGGCAGTAGATTTTTACGTGCCGAGTTCCCGGCCCTGACGCACAACCTTCAACGAAGGTACACCCATTCATGCATGTCTCCACACAGAAGGCGCTCTAGCTGAGAATCGAACAGGACGTCTTACTGTGAGGCGACAACGCTACCACAGCACCACCACCGCAGTGTAATTCGACCAAATTATGGAATATATATATATATATATATATATATATATATATATATATATATATATATATATCTGTGGTCTACTTTGATTCACTGAAAACTCATTTCACTGAAAAAATCATTGAAAGCTCAAATCACTGAAAACTCATTTCACAGAATCACATATCACTGAATATAAGTATTGTTGGGCAAATAAAATGTATATGCCATTTTCCCCACTGTAGTTTGATCCGGGAGTTAGTATATATAGCTAGGGGGTGTGGGGGGCACAGCCCGCACATTGGAGGGTGTGGGGTGCATAGTCCCCCACCTACTTTTGGTTTTATATTGTTAGCTTTCAGTGAAATGAGATTCATAAATATAAAAGCTAAGTATGAGGTGTGGCTACGCCATTGCAGAGTCACCTTCCTATCAAGGAACTATATCTATATCTAGCTATCTAAACAGATATATCTATATCTATCTATTTATGCCTATATATCTATGTATGCCCATATATATATATATATATATATATATATATATATATATATATATATATATATAGTCTACTTTGATTCACTGAAAACTCATTTCACTGAATTTCAATTCACCGTCAAAAAAATCGCTGAAAGCTCAAATCACTGAAAACTCATTTCAAGGAATAACGCCACTGAATATAAGTACTGTTGGGCAAATACAATGTATATGCCCTTTTCCCCACTGTAGTGTGATCCTGGAGTTAGTATATATAGTTATGGGGGTGTGGGTGGCACAGCCCCCCCCACATTGGGGGGTGTGGGGTGCATAGTACCCCTCCTACTTTTGGTTTTATACTGTTAGCTTTCAGTGAAATGGGATTTATAAATATAAAAGCTATGTATGTGGCGGGGCTATGCCATTACAGTGTCACCATCCTATCAAGGAACTATATCTATATCTAGCTATTTAAACAGATATATCTATATCTATCTATGTATGCCTATATATCTATAGCTATATATGCCTATAGATATATATATATATATATATATATATATATATATATATATATATATATATATATATATATATATATATATATATATATATATATATATATGTATATGCGTGTGTGTGTGTGTGTGTGTGTGTGTGTGTGTGTATATATATATATATATATATATATATATATATATATATATATATATATATATATATATATATATATATATATATATATATATATATATATGTATACATACACACATGGGTCTACTATATATGTTTGAAATTTTAGAAAGCCGAAACCCATATGGCTGAGACCATATGTTCAACTCCTAAAATTTTGAACATGTAAAAAAAATAAAACACACAACATAAACCTACCTTTTAAATGCTAGCAGGGGGGCTATGCCACCCTGCACCCCCAACAATGGCGACACCCCCACAACCCTCGTAACTTGAATATACCAACTCCGAGATTGCACTACAGTGCCGAAATGGAAATCTTTCCATTCTGCACTGTACGGAGATGCCGGTTCCGCATGGTCAGTATTTCAAATGTCGATCGCATGTTCTCAGCCATATGGTCTTCGATACTGTGAAATGTCGACCATCTGTAAGGGACCCATAAATATATATACATATATATATATATATATATATATATATATATATTATATATATATATATATATACACACACACACAAACAAATATATATATATATATATATATATATATATATATATATATATATATATAGGTCTACTTGATATGGTCGACATTTCACAATGTCAAAATTCATATCGCAGAGACCATATGATCGACATTTGAAATGTCGACCATACAAGTAGAACATAAAAAACAAACACAAACTTACCTTAACGCTGCTAGCAGGAGGGCTCCACCCCCCACACCCCCTGGAACTTAAATATACCAACTCTGAAATCACACTACAATGCAGAAGTGGAAATCTTTCCATTCTGCACTGTAGTGAGATGCCATTTCCCCATGGTCGCCATTTCAAATGTCGGTCATATGGTCTCGGCCATATGAATGTCGACATTGTGTAATGTCGACCATTCAAAGGGGACCCATATATATATATATATATATATATATATATATATATATGTTTGTCTGTGTGTGTGTATGTATGTATATATATATATATATATATATATATATATATATATATATATATATATATATATATATATCTAGGAGGGATCATAGGAAGTTACTAGGCTTTTGGTCCTGAGGCCCTTACAAGCATAGCCAAGAATTTAGCCCATGTTCCGACAAGTCAGTACCTGATGCCTCTGTCCAGCAGGGACACAGGTGGAATCCCAGGGGAGTATTTTCTGTTCCCCATCCTATTGTCCAGGTTGTGCGTAAAAAGGATTAATGAGGTACTCTGCTTGATATGGAGAGGGAGTCTATTCCACAGAAGGCTGAGTCTGTGGGACACAAATCTGTCCTGCCAACAAGTCCTGTTGATGTCACAGACCAAGTTGAGGTCGCACGTGTGGGTTACTCAAGTGGAGCTTGACTTGCGGATATGCAGCAGTCCCATCGAGGCGGGGTCTGAGATTGCTTGGTATGTCAGACAGAGATCACCTCTGATGAGTCTGTATGAGACTGAGTAGAGGGACAGGGCTTTTAGCCTACTGTGTAGGGTAGATGTTTGAGGCATTGGATTCTCTTGTGAGGAACATCTGTGTTCTCTCCATCTGCTGCATGTGCTTTGTGAGGTAAATACTGAAATGGGCATTGTACTCAATAATGGGTCTTAGAAGAGAAGAATACAGGGATGTTATGGCTTCCCTGTCCCTGGATGAGATACCCTTCTTAATAAGGTAGGCCATGTAGAAAGCTTTCCATACAATGGAGGCAATATGGTGGTCAAAAGTCAGTTTGCTATCAACCTGGGTGCCTAAGTCCAACACGACTGATTGCCTGCTTATTAATGTGATAATTTATGGCGACGTCACTCTCCTCAAAGGGGATGATGATGATGCATTTTTTGGCATTCAGTTTTTGGCCATGTTTCTGGCACCAATTATTTGTTTGGGTGAGACCCTCTTGGAGGATGTTCACATCACTAGGGGAATTGATGACAGTGCCCAGCTTGCATTTATTTACAAACTTGGTCAGCTATAGCCCACTGGTTTTGGCCTGCATCTCAGAAAAGTATATCCCAAACACCAGAGGCAGCAAGACTGATCCCTGGGGTACACCGCTTGTTATGGGTCTACTGCTTGAGGTGGCTTCCCCACTTTGACTAGGTAGGTCTATCAGTGAGCCAGTTTGCTACCTATCTGGTAACATATGGATTGATTCATAGTTGAGAGAATTTATCTATTATACCTGAGTGGGGAATAGTATAGAAGGCTTTGGTCGGGTTAAGGTAGGCGGTGTGCACCATCTTCCCCTCGTCCATGGCTTTGGTGATTTTCTCAAAGAAGTCAACCAAATTTAACAGGCATGACCTTCCCTTGATGAAACCAAACTGTGTGGAATCGAGTGTTTGGAGGTTGCCAATGTCCTTGTTAATGAGGTCCATGATAATGCGTTCCATGGACTTGCAGATCAGGCTAGTTAGGCTGATGGGTCTATAATTTCCTGGATTGGTGTATGCACCACATTTTTGCAAAAGGATTACTGTGGCTGCCCTCCACTCAGCTGGGATGAGGCCAGTACTCAGGCTTTCGTTGAATAGGGTGCTTAATAGTGCCACATTCCTGCCTGAGTTCATGTAGGATAAGCCTTGGATGTCATCAGGTCCCATGGAGGATGTATTTTCTGCCTTTGAGAAGCCAGTGATGACTTGCTCCCTTGAGATAAGGGGAGGGGGTCAGGTGCTGGGGATGCCTGATTGACTGACTGGGGGTACAGAGGGGTGAAGTTTTTGATGAATCTGTCTGCCAGCAAGTTGGCTATATCTACGGTATTTCTGTATGTAGTGTCCTTGACCACCAGTTCTGAGTGCTCCCTTTGAGATTGTGGACATATGTAATGAAGGCCTTATGACTGTCTTTAGTGGATGTGGCCAGTATAGATATATATATATATATATATATATATATATATATATATATATATATATATATATATATATATATATATATATATATATATAGTATATGGGTGTAAGATACTGTATCGAACATATGTCCCCACACACAGTAGGTGTATCGAACATATGTCCCCACACACAGTAGGTCAACACCAAATGGTTGACACAGACAGGTGGCTGACAGGTGTGCGAGATCGACAATCCCTGAATAGGGAATGTTTGCATTTATGTCCTACTCCTGATCCTGATCCTACATATGAGTCATGCAATGTTGTCACTCATGGAATACTTGTGGAAATCTGTGGCTGCAATTCTCAGCTGTTTTGGTAATTGATGGATCCCTTGTTGACATGATTTTGTAGACAGGTAAGCTGGCAAAATGCCATTCATTTATTGTCCTTACCAGTTGACTATATAGAAGCTGAGGCTGCTATCGAACCCAGGTCTCCAGCCTCCATCTCTCCTGACACTGAGCTGCCTTTGCCCTGGTATAATATTTAGCAATACTTTCCAACATGTGTAAGAAGTTGATTGGAAGCAAGGCAGAAAATCAAATTAAATAGCGAAATACTGACATTACTGCAAGCAGGTCTAAATCAGAGACAAAAGCTGAACTAAGCCTGTCAGTGACTGTATTCCTAAATATGGTTATTTGCAGAAGTGTTTATATTCTGGGACTCGCTTTGATTCTATCTATGCCTTATTTAGCACTATGCTACTGTGAACACTGTCACAGTGCTGCTTCAAGTAACAGAATCAACAATAGCAGTGATATAGCAAATGAAAGATATATTGTATATTTATATATAACAAATGTCTGATGGACAAGCTTGGTCTAAGCAATTCAGATTTAGCAGTTGAGAGCACAGTAGGCCATTCTATCATTAGAAAAGCTGCATTCACTCTTTTACCCAGACTGCAACTCAAACAAAAAGAGTAAATTGCTTCATTTGTCTCAAAAGACTGGGAAAAATAAAGTTATGTTACCAGAGTAACAGACATCCTGTAGTCCATTTATGATCAAGAATTTTCTTTGGTATTTTACTGTATTTTATCAGAATACCCTCTGAGTTTTAAGACAATGCTAGATGTGCAGTTCAAATTTAAGCATGGGTAGCACATTATATATAATTCACCTGCTGTGCACTTGATTGTCAGCAATGTGACCTTGTTAACTGCAACTTCACAGTTTGATCTTGTACTTAACTCAGTACTGTTTTTAAAATAACAGTGAAGACACAGCTATTGAAGACTTAATAATAGCATTATGTGGGATAGCAACAGCATGGGCAGAAGGAGAGTTGTCTGATGCAGTAAATACTGCCCACAAGCTGTTTTTCCAGTTAAATAAGGGAAAATGGAAGTGCACCAAGTACAAGTACTATTCTTAGTTCTAGACAGTAGAACAACTTTTAAGGCATATTTAGTTACAAGATCTTTGCTCACTTCAAGACATGATAAGCATTTGAAAAATGTCTCTTATTAAAGCAAACTGCATTCCTTAACATTAACGATGAAAAGCAAGCATGACATTTCCAAACACTGCTGGTGAATGGCTTCTATTAAACTTTTTAATTCATAGAAGCAATATTTCCTAACAATACTAATGAATGTCAGACCACATTTCCTAACGCTATCAAAGAATGGAATGTACACATTAGTTAAAAATACTAAATGACATGCAGGATTCCATAACATTATCAGTGAACTGAATGAATACATTCCTTGGCAGTGTTGATGAATGACTTGAATCATTCCCCAACACCATCAACACATGGAATGCACAAATTCCCTAGTAATACCGATAAGTAACAGCAGTCACTAATACTGTCAATGGATTGGGCACATTTTGTAATAATACCGATGATCATCAGGAAACATTCCCTAACACTATCAATAAAAGGAATGCAAATACATCATAATGCTATAAGCGAATGGAATTAAAGATATTCTACAACACTGCTGATGAATGGCAGACTATATTCGCTGAAACTACCAATGAATGGCAGGTAGATAATCTATGAAAAGAACTAATGAGGGTCAGCACAAGTATTTTTGATGTATGGCAGGTGTAACATTTCCTAACAATACCAAAGAGGGGTAGACACAGCATTAAAAGGCACTGTTGAAGAATTGCATGCACAGCATACCCTGACAAAAGCCAATAAAAAGCAGACACAGCATTCACTGATGCTAGAAGTGAATGACACACACATTCCCCAACACCACCAGTAAAAGGCAAACCCAGTATTCCCTGACACTACAAATTATTGGAATGCACAGTATTACCTGACAGTACGAATGGTCAGCTCACAGCACTCCCTGATTCTACCAGTGAACAGTAGGTACAGCATTCCTGACAATACTAATCAATGGCACATACATCATTCCCTGACAAGACCATTGAAAGGCATACACATCATTCCCTGAAACTACCAGTAAGTAGCAGTCACAGCATTCCCTGACACTGCCAATGAATGGATTGCACAGCATTACCTGACAGTATGAATGGTCAGCACACAGCATTTCCTGATACTACCAATGAACAGTAAGTACAGCATTCCTGACACTGCTAATGAATGGCACACACATCATTCCCCTGGCAATACCAGTGAAAGACATACACAGCATTCCCTGAAATTACCAATAAATGTCATGCACAACATTCCCTGAGACTACCAATAAATGACGTAAACAGCATTCCCTAACACTATCAGTGAATGACACATACAGCAGTCCTTGACACTGCCAATAAATGGAACATATGTGTTCCATGACACTACCAATGAATGGCACATATATCATTACCTGACACGATCAATGAATTTCAGTCACAGCATTCCCTGAAACTATCAATAAATGGCAGTCACACCATTCCCTGATACTACCAATGAATGGCATATACAACATTCCCTGAAACTACTAATAAATGGCATGCACAACATTCCCTGAAACTACCATTAAATGGCACACACAGCATTCCCTAACACTACCAGTGAATGGCACATACAGCATTCCATAGCACAAGCAATAAATGGCATACACAGCATTCCTTAACACTACCAATACATGATACAGACAGCATTCCCTAAAAGTACCAGTAAATGGCATGCACAGCATTCTGTGACACTACCAATAAATGGCATACTTGACATTACCAATAAATGACATGCACAGCTTTCCATGACACTATCAATGAATGGCACACACAGCATTCCCTGACAATGCCAATGAAAGGCACACACAGCATTGCCTACCACTACCAGTGAATGTCAGTCATAGCATTCCTAGACACTACTAATAAATGGAACACATAGCATTCCCTGACACTACCAATGAATGACACCCATAACATTATGTGACACTACCAATAAATGGCACACAACAGCATTCCCCAACACTATGGATGAATGGCAGTCACAGCATTCCCTAAAACTACCAGTAAATGGCATGCACAGCTTTCCATGCCACTACCAATGAATTGCATGCACTGCATTCCTTGATACAACCAACAAATGATACCCACAACATTCCCTGAAACTGTCAATGAATGGCATACACAACATTCCCTGAAACTGCCAGTAAATGACACCCACAACATTCACTGATAATACCAATAAATGACACACACAGCATTTCCTAACACTACCAATGAATGGCATACACAGAATTTCATGACACAACCAATAAATGGAATGCACAGCATTCCCTGACACTAACAATGAATAGCAGTCACAGTAAAAGTGAAACTACCAATAAATGGCAGCTACAGCATTCCCTGATACTACCAATAAATGGAACACACAGCATTCCCTAACACTACTGATGAATGGCACACACAACATTCCATGACACTACCCATAAATGGCACACATTCCCTGAGAGTATCAATGAATGGCACACACAACTTTCCATGACACTACCAAAAAAGTGGCGCAAACAACATTCCTTCACACTAACAATGAATGGCATACACAACATTCCCTGAAATTACCAGTAAGTGGCAAATCACAGCATTCCCAGACACTGCCAATGAATGGATTGCACAGCATTACCTGACAGTATGAATGATCAGCCCACAGCATTCCCTGATACTACCAATGAACAGCAGGTACAGCATTCTTGACACTACTAATGAATGGCACACACATCATTCCCTGACAATACCAGTGAAAGGCATATACAACATTCCCTGATACTACCAATAAATGGCACAAACAGCATTCCCCAGTACTACTAGTGAATGGCACACACAGCATTCCATGATACAAACAATAAATGGCAGTTACAGCATTCCCTGATACTACCAATGAATGGCACATACAGCATTCCCTGGAACTACCAATGAATGTTGGTCACAGCATTCCCTGAAACTACCAATAAATGTCAGTCACAGCATTCTCTGAAACTTCCAATAAATGGCAGTCACAGCATTCCCTGGCACTACCAATGAATGGCATACAGAACATTCCCTGAAACTACCAATAAATGTCATGCACAGCATTCCTTAACACTATCAGTGAATGGCACATACAGCATTCCATAACACAGACAATAAATGACATACACAGCATTCCTTGACACAACCAATAAATGACACAGACAGTATTCCATAAAACTACCAGTGAATGGTGGACACAGCATTCCATTACACAACCAATAAACAGCATGCACAGCATTCCTTAACACTGCCAGTAAATGGAACACTATGTGTTCCATGACACTACCAATGAATGGTAGTCACAGGATTCCCTGACAATACCAACGAATGTTAGTCACAGCATTCCCTGACACTATCAGTGAATGGCATTCACAGCATTCCCTGACACTACCAATAAATGTCAGTCACAGCATTTTCTGAAACTACCAATAAATGGCAGTCACATCATTCCCTGACACTATCATAGGATCATAGGATTACAGGAAGTTACTAGGCTATTGGCCCAGAGGCCCTTATTAGCCTAGCCAAGAGTTTAGCCCATGTTTACACAAGTCAATACCCAAACCCCCTGTCCAGCAGGGACATGGGTGGAATTCCAGGGGTGTATTTTCTGTTTCCCATTCAGTTATCCAGGTTGCACTTAAAAAGGGATAATGAGGTACTGTGCTTGACGTGAAGGGGGAGTCTATTCCACAGATGGGGGAGTCTCTGGGACACAAATCTGTCTTGCCAACAAGTCCTATTGATGTCACAGACCAAGTTGAGGGAATGCATGTGGGTTACTCGAGTGGAGCTTGACTTGCGGATATGCAGCAGTCCCATCAAGGCAGGGTCTGAGATTGCTTTGTATGCCAGAGGTCACCACTGTAGAGTCTGTATGAAACTGAGTAGAGGGACAGGGCTTTTAGCCCATCTATGTAGGGTAGAAGTTTAAGGCCCTGGATTCTCCTAGTGAGGAATCTCTGTGGTCTCTCCAGCTGCTGCATGTGCTTTGTGAGGTACATCCCGAAGGGGGTGTTCTACTCAATAATTGGCCTTAAAAGGGAAGAATACAGGGATGTTATGACCTCCTTGCCTACCAATGAATGGCATACACAACATTCCCTGAAACTACCAATAAATGGCATGCACAACATTCCTTTATACTACTAATAAATGGCACACACAGCATTCCCTAACACTACCAGTGAATGGCACACACAGCATTCCTTGAAACTACCAATAAGTGACACAGACAGCATTCCCTAAAAGTACCAGTAAATGGCATGCACAACATTCTGTGACACTACCAATAAATGGCACACTTGACATTACCACTAAATGACATGCACAGCTTTCCATGACACTACCAATGAATGGCACACACAGCATTCCCTGACACTATCAATGAATGGCACACACAGCATTCCCTGACACAGCCAATGAAAGGCACACACATAATTGCCTAGCACTACCAATGAATGGCAGTCATAGCATTCCTACACTACTAATAAATGGAACATATAGCATTCCCTGATGCTACCAATGAATGACACCCATAACATTCTGTGACACTACCAATAAATGGCACACATCAGCATCCCCCAACACTATGAATGATTGGCACACACAACATTTTGTGACACTACCAATAAATGCCACGCTTGACACTACGAATAAATGACATGCACAGCTTTCCGTGACACTACCAATAAAGGGCAATCACAGCATTCACTGACACTACCAATGAAGGGCACACACAGCATTCCCTGACACTACCAGTGAATGGCACATACAACATTCTGTGACACTACCAATAAATGGCATGCAGCAGCATTCTCTGACACTATGAATGAATGGCAGTCACAGCATTCCCTGAAACTACCAATAAATGGCAGTCACAGAATACCCTGGCCCCACCAATAAATGGCACAGACAGCATCCCCTAAAACTACCAGTAAATGGCATGCACATCTTTCTTTGACACTACCAATGAATGGCATGCACAGCATTCCCTGATGCTAACAATAAATGACACACATAGCATTCCCTGACACTGCAATGAATGGCATACACCACATTTCCTGAAACTACCAGTAAATGGCATGCATAACATTCCCTGATAATACCAAAAAATGGCATATGCAGCATTTTCTAACACTGCCAATGAATGGCATACACAGAATAAATGGAATGCACAGCATTTCCTGACACTACCAATGAATGGCAGTCATAGTATCCCCTGAAACTACCAATAAATGGCAGTTACAACATTCTCCGACACTACTAATAAATGGAACACACAGCATTCCCTAACACTACTGATGAATGACACACACAGCATTCCATGACACTACCAAAAAGTGGTGCAAACAACATTCCCTGACACTAACAATGACTGGCATACACAGCATTCCCTGAAACTACCAGTAAGTGGCAGTCATAGCATTCACTTCAACTGAATGGCACAGATAGCTTTCCTTAAAACTACCAGTAAATGGCATGCACATCTTTCCGTGACACTACCAATGAATGGCATGCACAGCATTCCCTGATGCTAACAATAAATGACACACATAGCATTTCCTGACACTGCAATGAATGGCATACACCACATTTCCTGAAACTACCAGTAAATGGCATGCATAACATTCCCTGATAATACCAATAAATGGCATGCGCAGCATTTTCTAACACTGCCAATGAATGGCATACACAGAATAAATGGAATGCACAGCATTTCCTGACACTACCAATGAATGGCAGTCATAGTATCCCCCGAAACTACCAATAAATGGCAGTTACAACATTCCCTGACACTACCAATAAATGGAACACACAGCATTTCCTAACACTACTGATGAATGACACACACAGCATTCCATGACACTACCAATAAGTGGCGCAAACAACATTCCCTGACACTAACAATGACTGGCATACACAGCATTCCCTAAAACTACCAGTAAGTGGCAGTCATAGCATTCACTTCAACTAAATGGCACAAATAGCTTTCCTTAAAACTACCAGTAAATGGTATGCACAGCATTCCCTGACACTAGCTTTAATTGACGCATTCAGCATTCCCTGACACTACTTATGAATGGCACATACAGCATTCTCTGACACTACCAATGAATAGCACACACAGCATTCCCTAACACTGCATATGAATAGCACACCCAGCATTCCCTAACTCTGTCTATGAATGGCAGTCACAGCATTCTGTAACACTATCAATGAATGGAAAGCATTGCATTCCCTAGCAGTGCTAATGAAATATAAGCTTGGCATTTATGAGATTGTGGCTGAATAACAGGAACAACATTCTGGAACACTACAATGAATGACAGCATGGCATTCCCTAAAAGTGTTGCTGAATTTAAGTGGCAGGAGTTAGTAACATTTCTGATTAATGGTACACACAGTTTTCCCCAGCACTAACTGTGAACATCAGACACAGCATTGTGTGACGTTAAACAGGAATAGCAGACATACCAGATTCAGTCATCCCTGTGAGTACTGATGAGTAAATGGCACATCTTTCTGTAACAGTATCAGTGAGCAGCAAGTGCAACATTTCCCAAAACTACTGATGAATGTGACAGGTATAGTATTCTCAAATACTTCTACTGAATACAAAGAACAGCATTCCCTAGGACTACTGAAAATGGAATGCACAGAATTCCATAATACTACTCATGAATGGCAGGTATAACATTCCCAAAAATTCTCATGGGTGGGAGACAAAACATTCCATAATGGTGCAAATGGGTGTCAGACACTATTCTCTAAAACCTCTATAAGTGTAATAATCGTGGCATTCCCTAACATTATGACTAAATAAAATGCAGTGATCCTTAAATGTTCTGATAAATGACAGCCACATCATTTCTTATCACAACTGATTTATTTATTAACTAGGTAAGACTACTGGGCACAACTATACTTATTCTGGGTCAATACTGTTTGGTTAAATGGTTTTCTCAATCGCACCGTATGCTGCAGAAATCAAACCCAAAACTGCAAGATGAAGCTTTCTATCAGCTCATAGATTTAACACTTTGAGCAGATCAGATGTAGCCTTCCCAAAATGGAAAGAATAAAAACTTTTAATAGTCTTTATTTATTTACAAAATAAGCAAGTCAACTTTGCTTTTCCAAACTTTGAAGTCCTGAGTTTTATAAAGAAAAAAGTCATCTGACTTGGATTTTTTATTCGATTTTTTTTTATTTTATTTTCACAAAATAAGTTGTCATAAGTTCTTCAGGTACATAGTAATGATATTTCAGTGGGGACTGTTTGGGCCTCTAGATAAAGTAGTAAACAGCATTCAGCATTAGCTCAGACTTTAGCAGATGAGTGAGGTAGCCTGTGTCAAAAATGAAATAACTCTTGTAGATGAACTCTGATAGTGAAAGTATGGGATATATATTTTATAATTTTACTATGGTGGTCTCTTGGAATGCTACTGACAGATAGTAGGACAGTACAGCATACATTTTTTTATTGAGTGTGTGTATGTGTGTGTGTGTGTGTGTGTGTGTGTGTGTGTGTGTGTGTGTGTGTGTGTGTGTGTGTGTGTGTGTGTGTGTGTGCGTATCTGTGTTTGTGTGTTCATGTGAACATGGGAGGTTGTAATAGGCTACATAATATATGTCTGACTGCAGCAAGGTGAAATATGAAATACATTGCTGTAGCAAATATTACTGTGTCTATTATGGCTGTAATTATTCTTTCATTTGATAAAAATATGATATGTGAGGAATAGACAGTCAATAAAGTGGTTATAATTCACAGACAGTGTGTGTGTGTGTGTGTGTGTGTGTGTGTGTGTGTGTGTGTGTGTGTGTGTGTGTGTGTGTATGTTTGTGAGCGCACATTCCTGCATGCTCATGTGTATGCACAAAGGGAAGTTTGCTGTGGTTTGTACTATATGTGTCGGGCAGGCATGAGCTGAAATATATTAATGTGACTATTATTTATTATTTATTTGTTGATCACAATTAGACATTTCATGTGTACACAGTCAATAAAATAGCTGTAATTGGTCAGCAAGAAGGCAAATTGTAGATGAAGTGAATTGATGCCTGCTATCATATCATCAAAGTTAAGCAGTCATTGATCTGGCATGGTAGAACTGTTTTATATTTGAGTAAAATAAGCTGGGATAAATTACTGTGATCAGTAATACTTTTATATTTAATCACAACCTGACACCTGAGGTGTATGCAGTCATTAAAGTGGCTATACTGAGTGAGTACTGAGGCATTATATGAATGAAAGTGTTTGACCCTAGCTGTTATAATGGTAATACTTAGTAGGTACAGAGGCAGTCTGTGGATGAAAGTGAATGATTTCAGCTGTTGGTGGATCACATCAGTCATTGAAACTGCCTTAATATAGCTTCACCCCGTACCAGCTAGGCTCGCCAATTCATTTGTTTCCTGCAGCCCTTCTTGTTTTGAAGTCACCAGCTGCCATTGGATGAATGACAGACACAGCATTCTCTAATGCTACCTGTGGTTGAAATGAATAATGTTTATAGGCTCAATGATCATGGACAGACATCTGAAAAGCATTTCAACAACAGGTCTCACTTCAGAACAACTGACAAGCATTTCCTCTCGAATGTAAATGAACAGTATGAAATGATAAACTCTACTGGCAACTTACTTTGAGCATATTCTAACATGGCCATCATTAAACTACCCCACTTTACCACCACGTCTGGTGCTTAAAGTAACAACTGGCAATCGGCATAGTAAAGAATCAGAAGCTGTAGTAAAGACAGGAATTCTATTATTTTCAAAACAAATGTCTTGAGTCAGAAGAGATTGGTAGGAAGGATGAACTATCTAACAAAGAGGTCAAATCAGTAAGTGTCCTGAGTAATGTACGGGAAAGGTGAAAGCTATTAAGAAAATGTTGATAGACTCAATGATGGCCTATGATCCAGCCTCAGAAAACAGCATATATTAAAAGGCAAATGGTCATTATGGTATAAGACAGTTTTCTCCATATCCCACACTGAATTATCATATAATTTTTTTAACAACTGTAAAAAGTACATGTAGCTGAGTAGACTTAGAGAGACTCAAGCATTCTGGAGCTTTCTGCTACCTGATTGTTACTTTGGCTTTCTTTAGCTGTGCTAAGTCAGTATTATTTAGAATACCCAATAATGTAAAACTGTAATAACAAAGCACATCTACTTCCATATATCTCTACAATCCTGAACACAGAAAAACACTTGCACTTTTAATTAACAAATCTCATGCTCATTTTAGCACACTTCTACAGATAAAATATATACAGTGGCACTGTTTGTTACTCCCTAGAATATTTATCAAATTATTGTGAAGGACGCATTCATCTTCAGTGATAAATGAAAAGGGCATCTGCCATGGAATACAGAGCTGGCGTATATTCACTACCTTTCTGAGGAATTATTGTCCTCTTTATTCTCTCTGTGAAGTTTAGTAGAGTGAATGGATCCAGAGAGTTGATATTTTTAATGTACTATAATCAGTGCTGCCTAATTTTTTGCTGCTGAATGTAGTACAAGCCTTTAGTTAATGAGATATATTAGAAATATCACAGAGTGTTTTTGATAGGCAGCTATAAATACAGTTGGTATTTTCAGTTTATAACTGCAGTGGATTTAGAATGATCTTAAAGAGCTCCTGATGTTAATATGCTAAGTTTGAGAAGAGGACTGTAATTTATTTATTTATTTACATATGCATGTTTGTTTGTTTACTTGGATAGAACAGTTATTGTATACAATCAATTGCAGGCTCAGCCTGAGTTGCAAAGTACAACAAGAGACAGCAGACATACTAGTAACATAATACATGTGCAAAGTATAGCAAGGCAAATGTTTACAGCAATATGCACTGAAATGGCCGTAACAGACAGAGACACATAAGTGCATTCTGAGACTACTCAGTAGACTATCCATGCATATAAAATTGCTAAAATCCAAAGGGGATTGCACTTAAAGAGTAAGATGCAGAGGAAAGAGGAGGCTAGAATTTAGGGTGGATATTTATATGAGAAGCAGAGTCTGTTAGAAACAGTTAGTAATAAATAGCTAGGTGAAACAGTATACTTTGTTTAGCTGCAAAGAATCATTTTACTGCCACCTATTCTCACTTTTTTCATTAAGAGCATTAGCTCACAGCTGATCATGTCGCTGACCTGCATTCACCTGGACAATGCTCTACTTGCATGCTCAAGCACAGACAAAGCATGGTCGAGCAGTGACAATGTCTCATCCCACTGTCTTTCCCCAACATTGGCAGGATGACATATGGCATTACAACTGCCGTGGAGGTCGCCACACATGGCAGGGAGTGCTGCATGCATAACCCTAAGCATCTGTCTGGTGTTGCAGTCAGTACACTCCTGTGCCTCCATGACAGACCATAACATGCGTCTGGTGACACCTGCCGTGGTGCTCATGACAGGGGCTTGATGGGCAGCAGTCCTCTGTTGAGCACCCTTGTCCATCTGTGTGTGACCTCACCTGCCTTCTGCCTATGGCTGGTGTCTACACTCACATTCACCAAACTCAACACACTAACCTTTCCATGCCACCACCCTTACCCTGTCCACTGTCCATGGCTGCTGGGGACTGGGCATGTATGGGCATGCTGACTGTGTGTGGGGACATGGTGGGTGACACTGACATCAGGTCATGAGGGAGAGGGACACTAACCGCTGTGTTCACCTGCAAGGGGAACACAACATGTGTAAAGTAATACCCGGCAGTATTATGTTTGCTGAGATACACACACACACACACAAACACACACACACACACACACACACACACACACACGCACGCACGCACGCACGCACACACACACACACACACACACACACACACACACATACACACATGCACATACATACACTACTGGTACACTACCCCGCCAACAAGTACTATACAAGTCACAGACCAGGTGAGGGCCTTGCGTGCATGATGCGTAAGTGCAATTTGACTTACAGATATGCAGAAGCATAATCAAGGCTGGTTTGGACATGGTCTTGTATGCCAGACACAGGTCACCTATGATCAGTCTGTATGAGACTGAGTACAGGGACAGGGATTTCAGCCTACCTGTATAGGATAGGTGTTGCAGACCCTGGAATTTCCTGGTCAGGAACCTCTGTGGTCTCTGCAAATGCTGCATTTGCTTGGCAAGATACATGCTAAAGGAGCCATTGTACTTGGCAATGCTTCTGATGAGGGTGGAGTACAGGGATGTTGTGGCCTCCTGGTTCCTCGATGACATACCCATACTTGTGAGGTGGGCCATGTAGACAGCCTTCCGTACAATGGTGCCCACAGGGTGGGAAACTTTCAGATTGTTACCAACCTTGGTGCACAAGTCACCTCACACCTGATTGCATGCTCAGTACATTATTACTGTCATACTTAGTGATGATGACCTCTGCCACAGCAGGGAGAATGATGTCTCTCCTGGCATTCAGTTTATGGTAATGCTTCTTGCACCAGTCATTAATTGGGTGAGTGCCTCCTAGGGGATGCTCACATCAGTAGGGGAATGTAAGACAGTGGCCAGCTTGCAAACATCTGTATACCTGGTCAGCCACAGACCACTGCTTTTGTCCTGTACCTCAGATACATAATATCTCAAACAGTAGAGGCCCCCAGTCCGATCCTTGGGGTACACCGCTTTGAAAGAATCTACTACTAGAGGTGCATTCCACTACTTTGACCGAGTGGGTACTATCATCGAGCCAGTTAGCTACCCATCTGGTAACATACAGGTTGGTGCCTAGCTGCTATATCCTAGCTGCCTGGGAATTATTGTGAGAGAATTGGATTAGGTGAAGGTAGGCATTGTTCACCATCTTCCCCTCGTCCTTGTGCTTGTTGACCACTTCAGAGAGGTCAACCAGGTTTAACAGGCCTGATCTCTCTTTGACAATGCCATGCTGTGTGGGCCCAGGCATTTTGATGTTGCCGATATCCCTGTTCATAATGTCCTTGATATTGCTTTCCATGCCCTTGCAGAGCAGGCTAGTTATGCTGATGTGCATATGATTTCCTGGGTCATTGGATTGTTCTGCCTTTGTGTATAGGGGTGACAGTGGCTGTCTTCTGTGCAGATGGGATGACACCGGTGCTCAGGCTGTGGTTGACTACAGTGCGGAATGGATCTGAGAGCCCATGCCTGTGTTCATGTAGGATGTAGCCAGGGATGGTATCAGGCCTATGGAGACTTCTGTGTGTTGCCTTAGAAAGGGGATTATGGACCTGCTTCCTGATGATGAGGGGAGGGGGGCAGGTGCTGTGCCATATGTGTATGTGGTGTTATTGACCACCACTACAGAGCAGATTTGTGTGTTGCCTCTAGAATTGCAGACATGTGTGGAAGGTCTAGTGATTGGCCTTGGTGGATGTGTCCAATCTGCATTCAAAGATAGCCTTAGGATAAATCACCTGTGACCTTATTTGCTTGTGTAGACCAAGGTGACATTGCTTCCAGTGAGGCACCTGTTCCTTCTTGGCCCATCCAGCAATTATTTCCACCTATTATGGTATTTGTGTTTTGCTGCTGTCCATCATGGGCGTTTACTGTACCTTGAGGGAGATGATGTTGTCCTGTCAGGTATTGCTGAGTCCATACAGCTATGTAGGTGCCCACATAATATTGTAGTGTGAGCCTGAATACTGCTGCTAGTTCCAACAAATGAGACATTGGCTGTACAGCTACCTCTACCTGCTCTGAGGTAATTTATAGTAATTTGTGTACAGTTAATTCTGTTTGACACTGTAAAAGGGGGGTGGGTGGGCAGGGGAGATGGTGACCTGAACAGTGATGGCTATATGGTCAGATATTACCAAGGAGGATGGCACTGTAGGAGTGGTACAGTGGCTACTCATGTTGGTTAGGACCAGGTACAGGATATTTACACTTGTCGTAGGAGTGTTGACTGGCTGATCCACTGCATTGCCATTGACAAAGCCGGGGAATCTATGTGCGTTCATTTTTAGGTGGCATAAGTCATGCACACTATTGTTGGGTATTTGAAGTCACCCAGGAGCAGGGTAGATGACTGAATCCTGACAGATTCCAGCAAGTCCCAGTAGGTGTGTTGGCTGTCCATAGTCATGGTTGGAGGCCTGTAGCTAGCCATGATTTGAGTAGGTGTTTTGTCAACTGTTAACTCCACTCAGGATGTCGCCCATGCAGCATACTATTTGGCCATTCTGCTGGAGGTGTGTATGTGTATGACAATATTCAACACTCCACCTCCTGTGACTTTGCAGGCCTCCATTTGGGGTCTAAATGTATGATGGGATGAGTGACCTGGCAAGGTTGATGTGCTCTCCACAGCTACAAAGCAGGTGTCAGTGACTGCATAAATGTTGGCATCCTACAGAACAAGGTACACTTGCACTGACATGGGTTTCATGGTAAGACATCTAGCTCCTGCTACAGCAAGCATCTGCACAAAGGCACACATGACTGGTGGGCAAAGACCAGTAAATAGTGTCACTTCATGAAGATAGCTGAAACACACTTAGTTGCCAGCAAAGACGGTGTTGCATTCACAGGTCTACTCTGCAGGATATGACATCTGACAATCAAATGTATGCTAATATGACTGCAGTCTTTAATGGGTTGCCAGTGAAGTGCCAGACAATACACAACTGTATGAGGCATTGACTACAAATATGAGACAGACATGTGGTCATTCTGCAAAACTCTGGACAGTTGTCAGGTATGGGCTCAGTATATCACACACAGTTCAACACACACATCTGCACCTGTTGTGTACTATGCACATACCCTATATAAGTCTCCTACATTTGTAAGACAAGCATATGTATATGAGTAGCAGAGTAGCATTCACAGGTGACATATGAATAATTACAACATCCCAGATAGCTGGCCTAGCAGTGCCACACTCAGTATTGGACAACAGACACTCCAGTAGTAGTCATACATGAGCTGACCTTTGCTGGGGTGACTCAGGGACCAAATATGTGATCCATGTCAATGCAGACAGGGCAAGTGGGAATGGCCATTGGTGCCAGACAGCAGCAAGTGAGTCCAGTAAGTCTTGTTGCAGCCTAGTGTTTAATGTCCTATTTGACATTATTACATCCCCCCTTCTGCATTCCATTACAACCTTACATGATTGACATACCTGTACTTGTGCTGAAGACTTTCCTGATAGCAATGCAAATGGTTAGGTTTGTGTTGTCGCAGTCTGTCTTTGTGTAGATGGGTTGAGACCTGTGTTGCATAGGCAGCAGCTTGCCTTTTGTAGGTAATGCTCATGAGCAGGTGATGGCCTGTGGACTAATCGGTGCCTCCCACTTGCTACTTGCATCTAGAGCAGCTGTGTTGTCTTTCCATTAGCCAATGCTATAGCAACACAGTCTATAATTACGCCCTTCATATGGGCCTTGACATGGAGGTGTGGGGGCTACAGCTTCACAGAGAGTAGCTGGGAATACCTATCAGGACAGGACATGTGCAGACAACCCAACAACATGGGGACAAAGCTCCAGATTGGGTACAGATTGTAAGTAGTGCTGTTATACACATAGAGTGTTGCTAGATTAACAGGGTTTGTCTGGACATGCATTTTCTGCATGGCTTGATGTCTGACAGTGATATGTCTCTGACATACCTTTCAACTGTCCTGATGTCCACAGACTGCCCAGAGGTTTGCCTGTTATGTTTGGTCTGTTCCTCAGACAATGTCTACTTTTGTGACATCAGTAGGATAATGTGAGGACTGTAGTCAGTAAATGTTGACATCCATTGGTGTTTCAGGCATCATATCCTTCAGGGATGTTATGTTACAACAAAGCCTGTAACACCAGCAACTGTTTCAGTTTGTAACACCATTATGTGAGATATGTCCATCTGTCCAGCCCCCTGTCCCCCAAGTATGTTATGCTTGTCCAGATGTCTTGCAGTAAGAGAATCAGAGGTATGATATATCATTATTTAGTGACTGCACTCCAGGTATCATCCCAGTGACTTAGCAGACTCCTGGAAGTGGTATGCAGCAGTGGCCATGAATATGGTCCCACACACTGGACATTCTGTGGAAATATGTACAGTTAAGAGTTATGTATGTCTGGCCATTGTTAACAGACTGCCAAGTTTGTGTAGCAGTGTTGTGTGTAAATGTTTGTTGGGCTGAGTAGGGAGAGTAGCAGATGTGAGTGTCATAGATCCTTTTTCTGACTGGGCATGCTACTACAATTGCTGGTGGTCTATCAGGTGTATATGTTTGTAGGGGCAGACTGAGAAATGTCCTGTAACATCTTTGGATTCCCAGTAGACTGTGAGTTGGGCCAGTATATTTCAGTGTATTGTGTGACTGGCAATCAGGATATGTTTGTTCAAACAGTCATTCTACTCTAGAGTTCCTTTGGGGTACTGGTATGTTGCTGTGACTGTTGTACAAATGGTTGAGGTTGGACATTTTTGCACCAATATCTGCTTTCCCCTGTAGTTCCATCCCTGTAGTGTATGATATATTTGGATATATATGGGTAATTCCCCAGAGCTGATATGGGATAGTGTTGTGTTGGTCTTACTGTGGTTCAGAAGGTGCTGGGTAACATGGTTGGCAGCTGTCACTGTTTTTTCTATTTTGTTACATGACTGCTATCATACCTCTCCATTGTCCAAATATCTAGACACTGTCCAGATGCGTGGCTCATATGTTTGGTCTGTTGGCCATAACAGTTGTGAGTTTCTGACAAATCACTGGAATGATGTGAGCATTGATATCAGTAAATAACGACATTCATTTGTGTTTCAGACCTGGAATTTATCTGGAATTATATGTTACAGCAAACCATGCCACGCTAGCAGACCTCTACAAGTATGACAGACATATTTCATAGCTGTCACTATTGTTTGCCCTTTATTCCCCCACTTTGTTGGGCTTTTTGCAGATGTCTTGCAGTAAGAGGTTGGTTTTATATATATATATATATATATATATATATATATATATATATATATATATATATATATATATATATATATATATATATATATATATATATATATATATATATATATATATATGGGTCTACTTCATTTGCCCTAAAGCTCATTTGCCCGACAAACATTTTTCCCAGACCAAATGACTGAAAGCTCATTTGCCCGACAGCTCATTTGCCCGACTAGCAGTATTAGCAAGAAAATGGAATATTCCCCCCTCCCCACTGTAGTGCGACCCTGGAGTTAGAATATATAGGTGGGGGGGTGTGGGGGGCACAGCTTCATTTCATATGATATTGTTACCTTTTGATGTAATATTGCTTAGTAATAGATAAGTAAGTGGGGGGCTTTGCCCCCCACTTCCTGAGGGGCTGTGCCACACCCACCTATATATTCTAACTCCAGGGTCGCACTACAGTGGGGAGGGGGGAATATTCCATTTTCTTGCTAATACTGCTTGTCGGGCAAATGAGCTGTCGGGCAAATGAGCTGTCGGGCAAATGAGCTTTCAGTCAAATGGTGTCAGGCAAATGAGTGTCGGGCAAATGAGCTTTAGGGCAAATGAAGTAGACCCATATATATATATATATATATATATATATATATATATATATATATATATATACACACACACACACACACACACACACATATATATATATATATATATATATATATAGAGAGAGAGAGAGAGAGATATTGGTATGTACATATACATATATATGTATATCAGAGTACTACAGATATATATTTTCCCTTATGCAGCAGTTAACCACTAAGCCATCTGAGCTGTAATAATTAGCACTTGCGAGTGTCAAAACCAGGACCCTGCACACTATAGCCAAAGTGATTTACCACTAAGCCATTTGAGACATTACATGACTGTCGTGCATGATATATTTGTTAAAACATTACAAATTTCTACTGTTTAGATGGTGTAGAGGTATGTTCCTGTGATTGTAATGCACAGGGTCCTGGGTTCTAGACTTCGAAGTGATGGCTTTTTTCATTAATGTTAAATGACCAGAATGCATGATATGTTTGTAAAAGCATTGCAGATTCCTACAGCTCAGATGGTGTAGTGGTATATTGCTGTGATTGTAGTGCACCCGGGTTTGAGATTTAGCAGGGCTGATTATGTTGTTGCTGGGCAAAACAAGGGCTGATAGAGACAGAGTGATTAAGGCAGTTGTAAGCAGGTTTGTGTGGTTTTGCGTGGAGCTAAGCAATGCTAAACGATGGTTAAACCCTCTTAGCTTCACTTAGCACTGCTTACTCCTGCTTACGCCTGCGCTAATTTTAATTAAAGAAAAGAAAAAAGGGTGATAGGAAAATGGTGAAATGGGGCAAGCAGGGGGTAAAACATTAGAAAAACCAGCTAGGGATGTGCAGGATGAGGGTAGGAAAGGACCATAGTGCTACATTTCTTCTGCAACAACAGCTGTGTATAATGCGTAGAATTTGGAATTTACAGCCTTACATCCCACAGGGACGGGTATTGGCGATAGACATTTGGAGAATAATTTGTGGGTAGATTGATTACTTTCACTGTACATAGGGGCAAACTGTAGGGCTATGTATGGGGGCAATTATTGTTTTGTGGGACATGCCCTTTTTTTAGGTGAGTGCGGGATATTGGGGAATGGCTGTGGGTATTTTTGGGGAGGTAGGTTGAGTAAGATAGGTAGAATTTTCAGACAGACAAGACACACAAACAGCAGACAGGGGTGGTATATGACACATGAGGGGGGGTAAACACCTTGGATGGGTAGGGTGGGTGGGATTCTGAGGCCCATGAATCCCCCAAATGGATACAGTGGGACTGAGGTCCCCACCCATGGGCCGTCACCACTGCACCTTCATGGCCCCAAAGGTGGCTGTGCAGGGGGCTGGACAAGAGGGTCAGCCTGCCCCTCCAGGTGCACCAGGCAGCCCTTCATCTGGCACAGCTGCCCAATCAACTCTGAGTGGATAATGCTGCACACTATACCCCAGAACTGTTGGTGGGTGATGGACTCCTCTCTGCGCCCGCACCCAGGTGGGGGACGGACCCCATCCCCTGAGGTTGTTCCACCCAAAGGTGGTGCACAACCAGTGGAGGAGGATGTTCTGGGTTGGGTCCCAGACATGCTGGGGCCCGATGCCACAGCCAGATGGGGTGGGACAGGAGGATCCACCAGAATCGGTCTTCCTAAATGTGCTATGTTGTTGTGGTTTTCCAGGATATACTGATTAGTCATGAACAACACATTTCAAAAATAGTTATAACAGCATGTGTGGGTGTTCCCATTAACCCAAGCCAAGAGATCTGAAACAGGTGCATAGCAAACAGAACACATGTATAAATGGAACAACAGTAAGCATTTTAATGGCATGCAATTACACTGACGGCAATGACGGCAATAGGCCACCAATAATGGTATTTAAACAAGGTATGTTAATATGCAACCAATGAAATATATGAACAATAATAGAACACGTCCTAACAATAGTTTTTGAGAACAACATACCCATAGTATATGAATAATACTTTTAGATGCAGATGATGGATGGAGGGAGAGAATAGAAAGTCCATTAACAACTGTATTGGCTTCTATTTTTCACAACAGTACTGCTCAATACTCTACAGGTCTGCCCTAACTTTACATCTGCCTATGGCCCATAGCTTCTGTGGCACACACATACCTATTAGACTGTCAACCTGCAATGGTATGGGGCAGACTGGGTACACTGTGGCTACTTTACTGGGGGGGGGCTTGTACATGTCAGGGTTACATACTTGACATAGAAGGGTTACCCTGCAATGATCTTGTGTGAGCCTGCTACTAGCATAGTTCACCTTGATTCCTATCTATGTCCAAGGTGATTAGCAGCAGTGACCACTAGAGACATGTATTGGGAAGAGGGCATGGAGTATGTACCTATAATGCTGACATTTGCAGGCATATGGGGTTGGACAGTGGAACAGTTGTACATGGTGTATTTGTATACCCTTCATACAGCTACTACACACATTTCTTTACCTGTAAGACCTGTGGAGGAATATTTGTTAACACCTTCTGAATGTTTCTACAAATATTCAGGTGTATTAGTATACCCTTCTTACAGCTACTATACACATTTCTTTACCTGTAAGGGGTGTGGAGAAATTATCTGTTACCACTTTCTGACTATTTCTACACATATTCAGGTGTATAACTATACCCTTCATACAGCTACTACACACACGTCTTTACCTGTGAGACCTGTGGGGAAAATATCTGTTAACACTTTTGGACTGTTTTTACAAATTTTCAGGGTTTTTATTGTGTATATATGCACGCATCTCAGCACCACTCCCTGTATTCGAACCATGTCTGGGCATCATAAAATGAACAACAATGCTATTTTCCATCCCACTGAGCTATTGAGGAACTGCTGTTTCTTGCTTGACTGATTTTTAACTAATACTCTCTGGGTTGGACAGTCTGACCTTGTAATTCTGAAATTCATGCATGGTAAATAGTTATTGTACTGTGTATTACTCCTTTGACTTAATACAATATGGAAAGCAAAGTTTAACACAAGGCTGTATTGCATACTAGCTGCTTCCCAGGGCAGCCTCATTTATTTTATGCTGTCAACACCATATTTGCTGTAAAGAACCTGTACACATTTTATTTCTACAACAACAGGCCAGAGTAATCACAACAGTTTGTTGTATATTTCTATTACAGTGAAATTACACTTTTATTTATTTTTATTACAGTGAAATGACACTTTTATTTATGGACATCCTATGGATAAGTATTGGTGTGAGAAACATGTTTTATTCATTAGACACATTACACAATATACCTACTGGCAGTAAACAATGTACTCCTTCTACTTTATGGCACTATATACTGCAAGATAGATCTGTACTCACCAGCCTGTTGGTGCATCCTTGTCAGTCTGTTTGCAAGGGCCTCGATGCTCATATCCCTGTCTGCTGCAGCTGTAGAAAGCAAACATTATACATACCTGTCTATCACATACTCAAGCTAGAATTTGGTACAGCTATATCTGGATACTTACAAACTGCTGGAGCATGCTGGTCCTGAGCATCTTGGATCCATCGGGCCAAGAGCTCCCACTCCCTATGCTTTAGGTCAGCATAATGATGCTGTACCTGCTCACCAGTTCAGGGGATTCCAGTGGCACTGGTGAGGTCATCTGCCAGACTGTCCCAGGCCTCTGCTTTCTACTGAGAGCCCTGGACCTGGCCCACTCTGCTGTCATCATGTGGGTCATCATGGGGAGTCCAGCCATAACCCTGGACTCCAGAATGCCCCAGTGCTGCACCCAAAAGCGCTCTCCCTCTCCAAAGCCAGACATGTTCCTGTAGAGATCAAACTAAACAGGTTATGGCTGTTTTCCTGCCCGCATGGTTTAAATAAGGCCATATTCCCACCCTGTGCCATCATTGAACCATTTAGAAAATGCTGAGCATAGCTTAGCAATGTGCAAACACAAACCCCGGTTGTTTGAACAGTGCTGCTGGGGTGCTTAAATTGACACAATTATTAGTGTGTTCATTTATTAGCTTAGCTGACTGGACTGCTTTAGCATTCACATTTAAGCAATGCTTACACTGACTTAGCATAGCTGAGCACAGCTAACCATTGCTCACTTTTTATTTTAGAAAATATGAGGATACTGACTTAATACATCATTACTGACATATTAGTAAGTGTATATGATTTACTTTACATGACATCCATTTATGTGCTTCCATTACATTACCATGTGTTGTGACTATACTGTAAGGGACACTTGTGTATACATGAGTGATTTCAAATGTTATATGGACTCAGACTTACATTTTAGACCAGCTACACTACCATGGTTGATAAAGATCAATTACTACATAATTTTTCCCATGTAAAAATAAGGTGGCTGCTTTGGTAATCGAACTGTAAATGCCTGCATGTAAAGCCAGGACCCTAACCACTACACTATCTCATCATGAAGATTTCAACTGTATATTTTTATTTATCTTCTATGGGATGTTTAAGCAATGCTTGGCAGAGGGCTATAATACACATAGCCACTCAACTATGCTTAAACATAACTTAGAATGGAAAAAAAAATAAAACAATTCATAAAACTAGTTTATTTACATGAATTTGTACTCCTTGTCAGACACAGTATGGATAATTGTGAAGGGACACATAGGGACAGATTTTAATTATTGCTCTTACAAACTTAGGAATTGTGACTGGTTTTCTAGCAGATCATTGGCAAATCACTCAGGGTTTAAGTCAGTACATAATAGCAGACATTTGGCTTTCAGACTTTATACCCTTCAGGACATCCATACTAACGCAACCCTTTTTATTCTATCAGCTTTCTGGGTTTGTTAGTACAATATTTAAAATGTGTCCTGATTTTTATGCCCCCCCCCCATTATGTATGGCTTTGTACAGCTTTCTTGCTCAAGGAGGGTGAGAAGTATGTGAGGCAGGCATCTGGGCATTCTGCAGAAACCTGTACAGTTGATGGCTATGGCCCGTATGGCGCTTTTACATGGCAGACATTTGTGTTTCAGTCTTCATACCCTTCAGGAAGTCTGTGCTACTGCAAACCTTTTATTCTATCAGCTTCCTAGGTTTGTCAGTGCAGTATTTGAGGTGTGTCCCTATTTTTGTGCCTTTGTCCCCCCCATTATTTATGGCTTTGTACAGCTTTTTTGCTCTATGAAGGTGAGAAGTATGTGAGGCAGGCATCCGGGCATTCTGCAGAAATCTGTACAGTTGACAGCTATGGCTGTATGGCGCTTTCACATGACAGACATTTGTGTTTCAGTCTTTATACCCTTCAGGAAGTCTGTGCTACTGCAAATCTTTTATGCTATCAGCTTCTCGGGTCTGTCAGTGCAATATTTGAAGTTTGTCCCTATTTTTGTGCCTTTGTCCTCCCATTATTTTTGGCTCTGTACAGCTTTCTTGCTCTAGGAGGGTGAGAAGTATGTGAGGCAGGCATTTGGGCATTATGCAGAAACCTGTACAGTTGACGGCTATGGCCCGTATGGCACTTTTACATGGCAGACATTTGTGTTTCAGTCTTCATACCCTTCAGGAAGTCTGTGCTACTGCAAACCTTTTATTCTATCAGCTTCCTGGGTTTGTCAGTGCAGTATTTGTGGTGTGTCCCTATTTTTGTGCTTTTGTCCCCCCATTATTTATGGCTTTGTACATCTTTTTTGCTCTAGGAAGCTGAGAAGTATGTGAGGCAGGCATCCGGGCATTCTACAGAAACCTGTACAGTTGACAGCTATGGCTGTATGGCGCTTTCACATGACAGACATTTGTGTTTCAGTCTTCATACCCTTCAGGAAGTCCGTGCTACTGCAAACCTTTTATTCTATCAGCTTCCCGGGTTTGTCAGTGTAATATTTGAGGTTTGTCCCTATTTTTGTGCCTTTGTCCTCCCATTATTTATGGCTCTGTACAGCTTTCTTGCTCTAGGAGGGTGAGAAGTATGTGAGGCAGGCATTTGGGCATTATGCAGCAAACTGTACAGTTGACGGCTATGGCTGTATGGCACTTTTACAATGCAGGGGGTGTGTGACAGAACCTGTCACACACCCCTGCATTGGTTTCTTGCTCCCCTAGCTATTTCAGTGTCCATGGACACTGAAATACTCATTTTATATTTTATTTCAGTGTCCACAGACACTGAAATACTTTTAGAATGTCAAATCAAAACTTTAATGTGTGAGTGCTTTTGTTCACTCAAATCAAATGAACTTCTTCAGACAAAGTCAAACAGTAAAACCCCTCCTTATATAACCATGAAATCACATGACCAATAAAATGCATTGCATCACAAGTTTAAAACTGAATGTTAAAAGGCATATACATATTTATAAAGATGTTTACATATACTTTAAAAGAATTTTTAAGCACAAAGTGGAGCATTATTAATATATAAAAACAATCAAAAAGGTGCTTCCATATAAACCTATAAATACATAAAATATTGCCTTATAAGACAGTCTATACTGAATTTCATAAATTCATTCAGCATAATAAACTTTTAAGTTTGAGTAAACATATAACAGAACACTGCTCATTAAGCCTCAATAACTATGCACATTTAAAGTATGTTGCCACCATAACTCTTGTCTTTCAAGTATAAGGGATGTATGCCCACCTCTAGGGCTCTCCATCACCTGGTCTATCACCTCAAATGTAAAGTGGTGTCCAGGGTTGTCCCTAATGTGGTTGGCCAAAACATTATTTTCTCTGTTTCTGTTTATACTATAAATGTGTTCATAGATCCTTTCTTTGAACCTACGATTGGTTTTGCCGATGTAAAACACTGGACAGAGTTGACATCTTGCCAAATATACCTCACTTTTAGAGTTACAGTCATATCTAGCAGTGAGCAAAAATGCCTATTAGCAATTGTATAGTCCCTACCTATATCTATGTACCTACAATAGGCACATGATTCACATTTAACCATTCCTGGGTTCCAGTTGTACAATTTATGCTCTATCTCCAATTTATTTTTTAAGTTGGCTCCTTTTCTATGCACAACTCAGTTTATATCTAAGATCTGTGTCTTCCATAAGGATACACCAGTTTTTTTATCAGGGTGCCCCTTATGGACTCACCATAAGGTGTATATGTAGTAATTAAGCTGTGCGTGCACTACTTAATCACACTCCTGCACTCAGTACTCTACGTGTCCGTTTAGCCTTAGCAGTAGCGCGCCTTCATGAATATGTAAGGTGTGCTGCTGTTAATGCTAATGCTAAATGGACATGGTTTACTCCGTGCAGGAATAGCACTCTTCCTGCACAGAGTTTATTGAATCCTGGGGAGTGTTTAGATTAAGAACTTAATCAGAATCTAATTGCTAACCATTCATCCAAACTTTAAAAACAGTGACTTAATGGTCACCTGCTCACAGTTGTTCAGTCGCCATGCCCCAAGAACTCAAAGATAACATTTAAAGATACAATGTAAAACAGAAAAAGTAACATTGAACTTCATAATGAAATTTAGCACAAATTTCAGTAACAATTTGAGCAAATGATTAAATCATCCCCGGGATTCATGAAGCTTGCGCCAGGCACAGGCATAGCGTAGGCGGTAAAATGCCAAATATGGCTGCCGAGCGATTCAGGTACGATCCAATTCCACGTGCACTACCGGCGTATGCCAGAACTGTGCAGCCCTCGGCTTAGGTATGCTAATCACTCCATGCGCAGTATCGCACCATGCAAATGAAGACATATAGAGATTCATGAAGTGGTGCAGGCGTAGCGTAAGCCCACGGAAATGTAAACCAAAAAACACGGTTTACAGTTTCCCAAACAGAACATCGGAGCTATGGAAGTGGACCAGACTCATATATTACAAAGTTAACATATGCCAATGGCTAAATACACAGCCAATGGCATAAGAAAAGATGTACAACACCTAAAAAACAACATTTAATGTCATGTCCACAGTAACGCACAGTACAACCGCAGGGCATGTGTGCGCAAACAGGAACACATAGAAAATATATACAAATGTCATAAAATCGCAATATAATACAAATCAGGATGTCACCATAATATGCAATGGTATGCATGGTACACCACAACCAAGGTGCAAGGGTTGCTAAGGGTCTGCGTCAGTGTTCGGTGCGGTAACTATGAATTAGTAGTCAATGCCATACAAATGAGGCAGATAAAACTGAATCGCAAATGTCCCGCCGGATGAAGGATGTACCATACGATGCAGTGCTATAACACCAAGGAGTGGCTCAGAGGTGATACATGACATCAGCAGAGGGGTGTGCCACCATAGCTGTAAGCACATTGGAGCAATGCAAATCTGGCCTGGCCATTGCTAAGCAAAGCTGCAGGACAGGGGTGGGGAGGTAGGTATAGAATCATTTAGCTGAGAGCACATATGGTGCCTGAAAGCGCATGTGTACGGGGATGAAAATGCGCCCAAAACCTGGTAAGTGGATGCACGCACCACGAACAATAGCATGAACAGGAAGGTCAGGGGAAGAAAATAAGGAAATGCCGCAGTAGGGTAATTGGAGTACTACTGAGCAATTAACACCTATCAACTCACGGCGGCCAATCGACGGCAGCTGACAAGTCTGCTTGCAGAAACCTGCAAAACAGGATAGGAGAGGCATTGGATTGCAAAGAAAGGAGGGGAGGCATTGGATTGCAAAGATAGGAGAAATGTCATAGCAGAGCAAAGCAAACCTACAGTAGACCAGCAATAGAACACATTACGCAAGATAAGCAGGTCTAGGAAAGTACAAATGAAAGCAGGCTGCTGGATGTATGCCAGAAAATGGTAGGTGAAATGTGCAGAAATGTAAAGGGAAGGGCAAGAGGTAATCCACAACAGCCAAATGTAATTCAACACCAAAGGCAACACAATAGTAGTTCCTGTAGTAAAACACATAAGATACCCTGTAGCTACGATCGTACATACACACCCTATGACATCATCGGTGTTCACAGCACAATAGTATAAAGTGTGAAAGCACCCTACACACACCTGTGTATTCCCAAACACTGCACCATAGGTGTAAACACATGGGGAACTTTTAAAATGTACATGTTGGGAGCTGCCATAGCTGTGATTCATCACCATGTGTTAGAGACCGATGGTGTTGTTGAGGATGATGCCGACAACCACTGCAGGCCCCGGAGGAGGAGAAGAGTGTTCAGACCGAGGGTAACCTACCAGGGGCTACATGATCTGGAGACAGAGCATTACAGGGTGGACAGGGACATCTTACAGCAAATAGTTGAGCTGTACCGGCCACACCTGAGAACCAGAAACAACAGAGGGGAACCCTTCCCAGTGGACACGAAGGTATGTGTAAGCTTGCGAATACTAGCCATAGGTACCTTTCAAAGGCCAACTGGAGATATAATGGGGATCTCACAGGCATCAGTATCCAGGGTACTACACCAGTTCCTGGATGCCATGTTACTACATGCCAATGAACATATATACTGAGGTATTGGGTGCGATAGACTGCACGCACATACATATCAAGTCACCACCCGGTGAGCATGGTAGGTGCTACATAAACCGCAAGGGATTACACTCCATCAACTGCCAGGTCATGTGCAATGTCCAGGGCATTATCATGGATGTGTGTTCTGGCAGCCCTGGAAGCTACCATGACTCCCATATCTGGCATGCCTCACATCTGTATCAGGTATTTGTCAGGGGGGACATCCCACATGGCCACCTTGTGGGGGATGCTGGCTATGCACTGGAGCCATGGATGATGACCCCCATCAGAAATGCACACACACCCATGCAAGAATGCCATAATGAGGCACACGCACAAACTAGAATCATCATAGAACATGTGTTCGGGATGCTGAAATCACGGTTCTGTTGCTTGGACACATCTGGTGGAGCCTTGCAGTACTCTCCAGGCACGTGTGCCCACATCTTCATAGTATGTGCCATGCTACATAATATGATCCTGCAGAAACAGCTGCAGCAGGGACAAAATGGTGAAGACCCTCATAGCCCACCTCAAATGCCAAGGCCATCACAGGCACAGAGGGATTCAGACAATGAACACCCTGTGCCAGCCCCACTAGGCAGATGGAGGCATGCCCAATATGCCTATGCCTTGGCAAAGAGAGAACGTATAGCACATACTCTGACAGTGTAGGCCCCTATGGACTGGCACACCTCTCCACCTGCACACACAGTAAAATGGATGGCACACACACACGACCACCTGTAAATTGTAATGTATAGGTGGCCCACTGTGTGAATCCTACATAGGAAGCCCTGAAACATTGTACACACAACAGCTATTGGAACATGGAATGTCAACACCTGAACAGTACATGTGCCTATCAGCATATGTTGCGGCTGTGTGTATAGGTTCCCAGGAACATTGGTAGGTACATGCCCAATTGTCAGAGGCCATGCACCAAACGAGGCAAACAGTGTCTGCTGTCACCACAACATCGAGTAACCAACTGTCGCTTAGTGGAGCAGAGGCGATTGCGGGATCACATGTGTGTAAGCACTGTTCTGCACACACTCTGCATGGATTCCCTGCTGCGTTAATGAGGGGCTCAACACAATGTAATCATGGATGTTGTGTCAAGGCATGGGGTATACCCATGACAAGTATTTGTCACCCCAGCATGCCCCACCTACTGTCTTTTGAAGGTGTAGCACATTATCGTGTGTGTCTCACTGTGATATACATACCCAATGCCGGAGCACATCCAGTGAACATCACATGGATATACCATTAACTGGACTCATCAATATGTAAACTAACTGAGTTACCCATGTGAGTGCAGTATGGAGTAACAGCCGTAGTATACTCCACATACGAAATGCCATAACACGTGTACAAATCCCAGATGGCTAAGTGGTAAATGCAGTGACCATCATGCATGTTCCCGGTCCCACGTCCTGCAAGGGATGTAACGTAATCCTGAAGGCACGAGTAATGCATGTCAGATGCAGGTCATCAGATCATGTGTAGCACACGTTAGTGGGAATATGTGTTGCCCACTGCTGGTAAGCGTCGTTTAAATATGACTATACGGATATATGCGAAACAGGGCTAAGCTTCTCCGAATATTGCGCAGACCACAGTCAATGATGTCCAGAACAGGTGAAACCAGCATTATTCACCCCTGTACTAATAGCGCCTGCTCTGAAGGGTAAAATGACCACTGCCAGGAGTAGAACATGCAATCATGTATACAATCACGGTAGCCAAGATGTACCTATGGTAGGGTTGCCACCTTTTCAAATGACCAATGTGGGACATACGTCAGATTTCTGCAGGCCAACACATACACCCGGCCAGTACGAAAATCAGAACTTCACTTTTTTGCCTAGATAAAAGCTTATTCTTGTAATGTTTTAGTTATTTATTCTGTTTCTTAGAACATTTAGGTGGTTCAGCTACAGAATAACGGTTTTATGCAACCATTACATAAACTATAAGAAATAAGTTTGTCCTAAAATCTCAGGACATTTGCCATTGTTATAAATATTTGCAGGATGCAACTGCCCAAAGAGGGACTGTCCCTCACAAAGCAGGACAGGTGGTAACCCTAACCTACGGCAGGTGTGTAATGTAACAGGTACAGACACAAACGTGTGGAGTCCAGGAAACAGTATACACCGACAAGTACACAATGAAAGGTGTAGCTTGCCTGTCACTTTCCCCGTCAGATATATATATATATATATATATATATATATATATATATATATACATATATATAATGCAGATAGAAAGGGCGATAGAGTAATATATGTTGATATATACGGATTCACCGATATCTGCAAATATATAAATAGGTCAACGACGTTCATAAAACCTTGGAGGTACAAATAAATAGGATACCACGAACTATGGAATGTGTCACATACTGACACGCGTAACCACGAGGCTGAAAGACTGAAAGAACACAGTACTAGAACAGTAGAACCGCGAGTAATATTATGATGATATGAAGGGAATTTAGTTACCGCTGCCGGTGTTGCGGTCCACGTAGGTACTGTGTTCAACTGTGTTTATGAGTGCCGTAGTCTGTGTATGTGTGTGCTGAGGGTGCCATGTGCATGTCCATGTGACTGTAATGTGTGTGTATGTGTCCGCATCATGTCTGTTAGTGCCAACTCGGAGGTAGATCATTACGGTAGGTGTGGGTATAGCTAGCCGTAGGCATACGGTTATCACCTGTCCCACATTAGGAGGGACAGCCCCTCCCTGGGCAGTTGTGTCCTGACATAAAACATTACAAAGGGCAACTGTCCGAGATTGTAGGACATTATTATGTCCCAGATATTATGTAATAGCTGTATGAAATAGTTATGCATGTATGTAAGAAACGTAAATGTTACATGCAATATGATAAGTAGACAAAGTCCCACAACAATAAGTATGTATTGAGGATAAAAGTATGTGCTATCCCGTGTACTGACCATGGCTATGTGTCGGCCTGTAAACACCGATGTGTGTCCCGCAAGTGTCCAACAATGGCCATATGAAAAGGTGGCAACCCATGCCAAAGAGGTTCTGTCACCAACACAACTGCAATGACTGCAAATATCCGGGACAGAAGTACACGGGATAGCTGTCATTTAGAATTATCCCTTTACATATCACTGTAATTCTGGAGGTATGGAAGTATCAACCTCACCTGCATACTATATAGAAACCAATTAACAATGGCCCAGTGTATACTCCCGTAACATAAGTCTACTAACTGATAGCTCTTTAATTAGGGAAGGAGCCCACACACATATATATGGAATATGTAGAAATGCAAGCCTCACAAACCTGTATATGCTACGTACACCCACCTACATCCCCCACACTAGAAACTATAGCAATACAGACTGTAATTACAGCACAAACATCCAGTCAGTCAATTACATCTGCAGAAGCGTTAACATACCTTGTGAGAGACACATTTAAAGGTGCCATGCAAAATTGTAGCCGTTGTATAATGGAACAAACGGCAAAGTTACAGGTTTTGTTTGCAATAGTCCGTTATCAGACAGTTGGGATGACAGGTACACTCACATGTAGAACCACATACTCTAGCCATCACACACAATCCATGGGGGACATGAATCCAAACTATACGTGTCTACACATAGCAGTTGCAATTACACACAACAAAACACAATACAGGCCGTCTCCCCGAAGGTAGGGCAAATAACCAATGCCCAAGTGGAGAATTCAATTATACACCACTGTTGCCACGTAATTGGTGAATGGAGTAGCTGCACATCTGATGTGCAAGAAATAAGTCACTCAGGAACATCAATTGGCGGCAGGAAACCACATGTTACATGTATCGACGTATATAAGGATGACTTGCCAGACATTCAAACCGTATGCTCATACCATAGAACTGTTTAAACAGTGTAAGAGAGATAGAGACAAAAGTCTGGAATGATAACAAAGTATGTAGAACACTCAGTATGTAGGTGTATGTATAGCATGTTTTGTATTAATTATGTTAGTGTATGTATAGCCTGGTTTGCATTAATTAAAAGTGACCGCAATGCATAAAGTGGAAAAAGGTATTTATGTAGTGATGTCTTGCTGAGCATACTAACGCTTGTAGAAATTGTGCGTCCAGCAGTGGGCCACAAGGTAAACATCACAGACACCACAAGGGATGCTACATGAGGGCTTGAAACAGAACAATTACATACCACCCTTCGTCAGTGGTAGGGTATGTCCAACAAGTACGTGCCATAGCAGGGGATAGAATATGTTGATATACTGTCACAGTAGGCATGTGTATGGGCATATAATAACAATGACATGTCTAAGGTGGTCCCGCTGTGCAAGTAAGCTTTGCATTATGGGATACTGTGTAAAATATGTGTAATGTATAGTATTGTAGGTAGATATGTCAGATATGCTACACAGCATAACAGGCATATCATGCATACCAAAGGTATCGTCTATTGGCATGTACAATGTACAATAACAAGATACATATGGCTTGTAGTCATGGGACATTGTAATAGCATGATAGCTAATCTAAATGGAAGGGCTACTCAAGTAACCATGCACAAAGGACATTTAATAGCTTCACAGGTTCATAGTGGGGTACTATGCAGTCTGGCAAGTCTATGTGTAAGCACAACCACAGTGTTCACACCAGTGGCACCTCTCTAGGGTAGTGTCCTGTGAACAGCAGAGCCATGTGTTACCTGCACCTCTGCGCAGTACAGGCACTGCAGTGATCTCTGGCGTACATGTGTCTCCCATCCACTAAGTGAGGTATCACATGAACAGTGCTACTGAGTGTCCCTGCATGATGTACATAGGAATCATGTTCCAAAGCATGGTGAGTGTCCAGTTTGGGAATGTAACCCTCAAGCACATCCCATTCATCGTTGCGTGTGTGCACATATCCATGATCATGTTGCTCACAGTGGCTTTTGCTTATGTCGCATATGTGTAGTATATCCATTAATATTGTTGTGAACATGAGCCCTGTCTGTTCAGCAGAGGTCACCCCTGAGTATGTTGTATGCAAATGTGTACAGACGTGGTGTCCGTAGTTCAGCCGCATACTTTAACTGTCGGAGCTTAATAAACGTCATGGCGTGTTAATGTTGTGGTATGTAAAGCTGTAGCTGTTGTATAAGGTACACCCTAAATGGGGTGTTGTATCCTTGAATGTGTGTATACATCTGGAGTTCAGAGGTACAATGGGTGTCTATGTACCAGCTACACACCCAGTACAGAATAGTGTGGCCAATAAGAAGGATATCTACACCACAGTGGCAATATGGTTATCACAGGAGCAGGTGCGACATATGTGTATACTATGAACTTGTACAATGTGTCATGTATGTAGGGGACTACCACCTATGTGATAGTCAGTGGGTGAATGGTGTAATGCAAAGGGGATGTTCATGCACCTTGAGTCATGCAGCTTGAGGCCATGATATTGATATCAGGTATCCGTCACAGTGACACCCTTATGGATGGAGTCAGTATCAGCTAGTGGAGCAATCATGGTGCTTTGTATGCAGTGGTCTGTAAAGCTAGGCAGGGAAAGTCCCTCTGTGCTAGCCTGTACCTCAGGGAAGCATATACCGAACATGAGGGGCCCTATGACTGAGGACTGTGGTATGCCAAATGTAACTGAAATACAGTAGGTACTATGGTATGCTACCCTCATTGTGTGTGTCCTGTCCATGATCCACTTTGCATAACATCCTGAGACATAGGGTTCAATGTGCAGGTGGATGTGTATGTTGTCAATACCAGAATGGAGAATGGTGCTGAAAGGCAATGAGAGGACAATGTAGGCTGTGTGGACCCCTGTACCATCATCAACTACCCTGGTAACTGTATGAAAGGAGTCCACCAGGTGTAGGAGCCATGTTCTGGCCCTAACAAGTCCAACCTGGGTGGCATCAAAGGACCGGAGCCCAACAATGTCTCTGTGAATGACGTCCATGATGATGTGCCCCATAACCGTGCTGAACAGTCCAGTCAGGTGTGTAGGGCAATAGTCCCACTTGTGAATTGTGGTGCCACCTGTGTGGAGTGCAATAACTGTTGCTGTGTGCCATTCAGGGGCCACAATGTCTGATACAAGGCTATTACTGAATATGGTGGCCTAGTGGGGAGACATGTCGTTCAGAGGTTTGTGGACATCACAGCCTTGGACTTTGGATGGTCACATGGGGCCAGTGTCCCAGGCCATATAGAGTGCAGGTTAGTACTGTGTAGGTGTGACCGCAGGGACACCGCAATGTTCCTGCATGGATTGTGTCCCTGTAGGGAGTGAGAGGGTGTAATGTTAGCATTGAATCCATCCGCCAGCATATTACCAACATCACCTAGTTCTGTAATGTTCCTGAGTAACTGTTGTATGTGAGAGCAGATGTGGGTATTGCCATTGACTACTGACATACCACCATAATGCCTTGTGGTGCACCCCGGGATGTGTTGTAGTAATGTTTACATAGCTAGTTTTGGAGCATGTGATGAGGGATCCCATGGCCCTACTGAGGCTGACCAGTGAGCTACCCCACCCATGGGATTGTACACCACTGTGCAACAGCCTCCACCTGTTGTTGTAAATTATGTCCATGGAACTGACCCCCAGAGTGGCATCTGTTATCTGGTGGGTACCATCATGGCACTATGTGGAATAGCATGATCCATGCAGTCATGTACGTGCTAATGAAGTGCACTGGGGTATGTGTCAGCATTTGTATGTGCATTGTCCATCTGCACGGGTGTCATAACATTAACTACCACTGTCATAAGACATCTGTAGTAGGTGTTGTAGTACTCATGTACTGTGTATGCCATGAAGGGTGTGGTGCCGGGATGTGGCTAACAAGGGTGATTAGCATATGTCTGGAATCCACCAATGAGGGGATAACCCCAGCTTTGGAACATCAGTCACATGTTGGTAGTGTCCATGTCAAGGATATTGTTGGTCTTGGAGGTGGTGTGTATGGGTTGATCCAGCTGAGTGGAGGTTATGAATCATGGACAGCGTTGGCCTAATGTGTCGGTACATGAGTGGCTATCCCAGTTAAGTGTGGGGTAGTGTCAGTCTCACATCAGTAGTATCTGTCTGAGCCCTACTGTCCAGTACACCAACAAATGAGGTCTGGTAACCGTGGGGTATGTTGTTGAATCCGTAGCTTGTTACAATGTGTATAGCAGTTCTGGACACAGTTAGTTGCACGTGGAGCACCTCTGATGCATTGTGCTAAGTAACTAGCCAGGATGTGTGTACAACATAGTGGAATATGGGAACACCTCAGCCGTGGTTGTGCCGGTCCAGGTACATGCCTGAAAGGTATGGTCTGTGTATAACCTGTCATTGCAGGTGTGCTCTGCAGAGCCTAGTGACAGGTCCCAGTCGGTGCAGAGATATTGAAGTGGTGCATTATAAGGAGTGCCTTGCCTGCGAGCATCAGAGATGAAGATGTCAAGCATTGCATCACATGACCCCATGTTTTGTTTGCCAGTTCCCATTCTGGTGGTGAATGTTATTGGAAACTGTGCAAGACAGCTAGTATAGAAGCAGCAAGATCCTTACATGTGATCTGTACTCCCAGGGCTGACAGGTGCAGGTCATCTGTGCCAAAGCATCGTGTCGTTTGACCATGTCAGTCAAAGCGGACAGATACCAGATTCCTGTGGAATGACAGCAAAAGCATAGGCAACTGTTGAAGTGACACAGTCACTTGTTGTACAGTGGTATCAGGTCCAGATGAATGCATAATGCTCCGCAGGACGTGGGCTACAAGACTGGTGAGCTATTGCATGTCCCTGCACACGTAGTCTGTGAAGTTGCATCTCAGGGCAGTCACACTAACATGGAGAATGACAGTCACATTGTACCTGGTGAGGTGTGGCATAGGTGGATAGGTTATGTTGCAGAACCAGTTACCCGACAGCAAGATGTAAGCGACTATCGCCTTGTGTAGACCACTGAGTGGAACAGCAGTGTGACAGCCTACAGAGTCACCTATGACAGTTGTGTTGTGTATGTTATAACACCCTATTGGCTGTATGTGATGGGCACACATGAGTCTGTGGGCTATAAGTTGTCGGTGTTGTGTTTGGTGATGGGGGCTGCCTTCAGTGCCTACACAGAGTATGGAGAGGTACTGCACAAGTTGTCCTCGTATATGTGGCCTGTGGTGGAGATCTTGTGAGACTATGTAATGAGTGGGGTGTGTTGTGAATGTTACACATCCCCACATGAGTGTCAGGTGCAGTCAGGGTTGGTGACAGAATTACCCCCAGCAGGGCTGCATATGTTCATCCCCCACAGGCTGTAGTGTCGTATGTTGGGAGGTGAGCATTGACTGTGTACATGAGACAATTGCTCTATTGCCACATGTAAGCCATATTCATCATATAGACAGGCAATAGCACTGGTACGTGACAGTTGGACATGCCTGTATATACAACCATGTCTCACAAGATATGTGAGTTACGTGTGTACAACAGCTGTTGTACTGTAAGCAAGCTGGAAATGTAAGGACTGACAGTGTACCTGTGAGAAATGGTGTGGAATGGGTGCTATATTAATCAGTTGCTCATGACGTGCTCACAAGTTCTGAACAAGTGCTGAGCATGAACATACAATACAGATAGGGTGTTGGATAATATCAACCCACAAGTGGTGACGACAGTCATAATTGGTGGCACCACACTATAACCCTGCTGAGTATTGTCTGCAAGTCCATGAACCATTATCAATGTAGATGTTAGCAGTACAGATGTACATGACAGTATGGATGTTTGACTACATATACCTTTGTATGTCACAGGAGTGTTCCACCAGTGGCCTGTTGACAGAATCACAACTACAAGACGTGCCAGATTGATATGTGCATATCACACCAGTGCCAGCTACAGTAAAACAGGGTTAATGTGTTGTACTCCACCATCATTGTAGCCCAAACCACACAGACAAATGTCAGGCATCTGTGTATGTAAGGATGTGAATGGCCATGACCTATGAGCAATAGCTGTCTCAGTGTTGTGAACAACATACAGAATGGGCTGTGTGGGTGAGGTGTGTGACATATGTGCACATTCTGATGGATGATATCAGCATTGTCACCACTAGGTGAATATCCCTGTACCCATTAACTACCACCTAGGCTGTGGTCAACATTATGGACACTCTGTAAGGGATGGTGCCCGGCAGTACACCTCCCTGAGTTGGTCACATCTCCAGGCCCCTTAGGTAGTCATATGAGGTACCCATGGCATGACAGGGTACCATCCATGAGCACGGAGATCATTGGGCAGGCATATACAGCACTCGGGTGACCAATAGTGGATCACATATCACCTTTAAGGGGTATTGGCCATGCGTGGATGGGTGATACCAGCCTTCACAATCCTCACCTCCACTATGCAGCATGCTGTCTACCTTGCATAAAGACATTTGCTACACTATGATGTTGGACATGCTACATGTCCATATCCTGATCTGAAAGACATACATCATGGGCAGCCACCGTCCTACTACTAGTATCGCCACATGCTGGACAGATCCCTGTGCCATACATGTGACATACTCCTGCCATACCATGCAGCCCTGTCCATTAAAGCTGCACATGTCATTCCTGTCATACATGGTGTGATGGCCGTATGGTAGATGTAGTATCAAGTGTCTGGATCAGTAATGTGGCACTGATGCACCTCGCAGTGGCATAATGATTGTCGGATACAGATAGGAAACCTTGCCTGTACATGCTATAGTTGATAATCATCCCTGTGAATGACGTCCGACTAGCCATTGTCCCATGTCTATCACATGTGCAACACAGGCGATCCGTGGCAGGATGTTGAACAGCTGTACAGTGCCGTGTAGATGTATATGGCAAAACACATGCATGTAAAGGTTTCCATGTGTATGTGTGCATTGACACTGCTCAAGTCCATTAAGGCTGTATATGTGTTGATATGTGACATATACACAGCATCAAGGTCAACAGTATTACCTTGGACACATCCAGGCATGTGCAGAAATGTAAGAACACCAGTGCAGGCAAACAGACTTGCCCACATCAAGACAGTATTCACATGGAATATGAACAATGTAATGAGGTGACACACATATATGGTGATGATATCCAATGCATAATGGGTGTTACATGTGTGTGACACAAACATGTCAGTCGTGTCAGTGTCATGATGATATGCAAAGATAACTGTGCAGATGTACCAGATTTACTAGAAATGTATGTGCAGGAGTATCTCTGTACATCTCTGAAACTGTGATCTGTCACCATCATTATGTCTTACAGATAATGCCTCGTACACGCCTGCCAGCGTACAGCCGCCAGGAGGATGATGTCCTCATCCCGTACCTCCATGAGAACTACGAAGTGTTGTTCAGCCGTGTCCCACAGCATGCCCAGCAGCAGGACGACCTGTGGCAGGATCTTTGCAGGAGGGTGAACGATGTGGGTGGCCATAACCACACCTACCAGCAGGTGCGCAGACACTGCACGGACTTGATATGACATGCAAAACAGTGTGCCACTGCAATCACCAGGGAACAAGGTGGAACAGGTGGTGGGCCACCAACCCAGCCCCCTCTCACACACACCGAGGAGCTACTGGCCAATCTGGGGACACCCTCAGAACAGCATCCACAAGCACTAGCTGCCATCGTGGAGGTGGGTGTCTCCCAACCAATGAGCCTGGAGTTGCCTGGTAAGTCAGTACTGCACATATGGCTATTATATCCCATTTAGTTGCATGTGTCACTGTAACAGCATATGCAAGGTATGTGGACACACATGCTGCATACTACAGTATGCGACCCTGTGTATGCACACATGTGCATACTGTATGCTATTGTACAGGTGAATGTGTTAACATGCACAGTGTACCCCGTGGCTGTCATACAGTCATGGATAATGTTCATACTGCTGTGTCTCCCCTATACAGGTACCTCTGGTGTGCCGCACAGACATGAGTCCGTTGCAGGTGAGACTGACATCACTATCAGGCATGTTAAAGCATAGATCTATTTGCCATGTGGCCAGTTAACACTTGCACACTTGATGTTCGTTCCAGTCATGATATACAGGTCACATCACCCATCATTCACACAGGCCACCCATGTGCAATATATTCAAACAAATCATACACCGACTTAACCACAGTATTTGTCATTGCTACATGGGTGGTCAGCTGTGCATACAATGGTGGAGGTGTTCTACAATGGAGGCATATGTAGTATACATTGGAACAACACGTGTGGTACGCAAACAGTACCACACAATGAGCTGTGATATGGGCAGCCCACAGGTGTCACCATTGTGTTATATGCCCCTGCACTGGGTGCACACATTGTGATGTGCCATCTGACATGTCCCAGACACGTAGTGTTCTGGCTGCAATATTGTCACACTATCCCATGACCCATACCCCACATACCAAACATACAACCCATTGTCTGCATAGCCCTGTGGATGGTGACATATCTGACATCTATGGATGTATGTCATATGAGACAACACAGACATGTGAGATAGATGGCCATCACACACATTTGGCCAACACATGTGCACACATGGCCATGGGGGATGGCCAGAGACATGTAGCCATACAGTAGATGTGATGTGTATACACCCTGTTGCACATTGTCCACACATGGTCCAATTATAGCCTTAGTTGACTGATTATACAGTTGATGTGGTACACTGGACATCCTAAAAGCCTGTGCACAGCTAGTGGAGGTGTCACTGAAGTCTACCATATAAGATCTGTTGAACATCATGACTGTGTCATAGCATGACAGTAGTCACCTGTACAGTTTCCACAGACATTGACACCACATCAGGCCACAGATACTGTACATTTCCCTTGCTGCTGTAGGACATCACCGTTAGCTGTACACCTTGTGTGTGTGGTACATCAATGTCATGTGGGAAATGGTGAATTGACATGTCTGCTATGTGTGAACATGGGTGCCAGGCAGCTAAGACCCTGTAGTTGTTGTGCAGGGGTGTCATCTGTAGGTCCTCCAGTGACCTGTCACATGACACAGCATGGTTTGGTGTGTATACACCTCAGCATCGTGGGTCACAATCCACAGTTATGTCATGGGTATGCATGCAGTTATGGCTATGCAATGTGTACATATTATGCATTGTATAGCAATATAGATGCCTCATGATGCCATGCAATGGCACAGTGTCTGTACATCACACTGTATAGCAATGTAGACGGCTCACACTACCCTTCCATGCTCATGCACATTTGCTAAACGTGCATTCTATCTGTAGCGCATACAGACAACACCACAATGTGATGCCCATTACGATGCTGTGCATGTGTCAGGACACCATTGTGTCAGACATGTATGCATGTTAATGCACACATCAGCAGATTACATGTCAAAGTCACGTCAGCCATGTGTACTGTTATCCTGTTCTGGTCCACATGGTGTATCATGGGGATGCATGCATACTACCATGATTGTGTGAACTGCATGGCTGCTGATATGACACCTGCTTGTTGTAGTGTGCACCCCAGGGAGGTATGCTTACTAACACTATTAATGTCTGAGCTGCATGCCGTCTGCTGTATCACAGGCATGCTGCATGTCATCTGTCAAATCACATGCATGGTGTGTCTGTGTGTGTCTGTGTGTGTGTGTCTGTGTGTGTGTGTCTGTGTGTGTGTGTGTCTGTGTGTCTGTGTCTGTGTGTGTCTGTGTCTGTGTGTGTCTCTGTGGGTCTGTGTGTGTCTGTGTCTGTGTTTGTTTGTGTGTGTCTATTGTAATCTAGAGTCATTCTTTGCATTCACAGGTGATGTAGGTGCTTTACCCTCCTGCGGTCCATCTGATGTTAATGTCCCAGAGATACTAGCAGGGATGAACATATGCATGAGGTACAGGCAGGGTTGTCAGGGGCTGAATCTGTGCCAATGGTTGCCATCCCAGCTATGTCCCCCTCTTCCCCACACACAGTTCTGCTGCCAACACATACCGCATCACCAGTGGCCATAGAGGAAGGACAGTCAGCGTCTGTTAGATTAGAACAGGAATGTGTGGTGGCTACAGAAGGTGTATCTACACACCATGGTGTCAGTGTAATGACTGCAGATGTGCCACACAGGCATGTGGTAGGTGCTGCTCGTAGGAGGACCTCTGGCAGACATGCACCTGCAGGACAGAGCGCAGCAGCTGGTATCACCAGATGCATGTTCCAGACTGTAATGGCGGCACAGGCATGTGCTGAACGGCAGAACAGAGAAGGACAGAGGCTGCAGAGGGCTGCTATCCGTACCCTAAATGACAACATCCAGGCATTGGCAAATGCTCAACAGCAGGTTGCTGATGTTCTGGACAGGTGATTGGGTGACATGGTCAGAATCCTTGACCATGGCATGGCAATCCGCGAGCGTGAGCTGTCTGTGCTGGAACATCTGGTAGGAGTGAGGCATAGGCCACATGGATGTAGGCCAGCTACACCACCTAGTGCAGTTCAATGTGAGCGTGCCACCTCACATGCCCACTCCCATAGTGCCGGTAGCAGTAGCAGTGCAGCTGGTGCTGCGCTGCCCACACCAGGACACAGCAGGCCACATGGACATGGCCCTGGATGTTCCCAGCAGGGACATGGTTCCAGTGGACATGTGTCTTCGGACAGTAGCCAATCTGTACCTCCGCCTGGTAGTGCCCGTGCAACCCCTGGCAGGCACAGGTCACGTGGCCATGGCCAGACACAGTGAGTTGTACAACCTGGTCTGTACAATCTGGAGTTGTCAATAATACCCTGTGTAGGCCTCACAAAAGGCAGAACTGTGTGCACACATACACGCACACAGCAAAGACATCTGTAGGGCACCACAACACCCACATGCATACTGAACAGACATGTCCAATCATATCACTGGCCCTTATCCACACACATGATGTCATCCATTGGTGCAGCCTATGCCCCTGGCAAACATCACCCTGTGCATATGATGAAGCTTGTGCCACATCCCTGTCATCCACACCATTGGTGCAGGGACATGCTCAAATGGTCTGATGCACAGGGTGAACAGAATAGTAAGAAGTGTATATTACATTAGTTGTGTGAGAATAGTGCGTGATGTGCATATTACATTAGTTGTGTACTGTTGATACGCACCAGACATACCATGTAGTACAGGTTTAACATGCGTTGTTATATGTTCACAGTATGTGTCTCAGTAACAACAGTAACAGCATGTTGGTAATGATGCCCTGGTTCCCTCCTTATGGTCTACTTGCATGTGTCTACAGGTAGCAGTGTTTGCAGTCTCCCATGTGTAACTGTGGAGTACTCACATGCACATATGGCAATATCAGCATGCTACACGTAGCCTCAACCTGACTGTTGGAAAGTCTAACATACCACAGATGTCCATACATATACTGATCCAAAAGCATGTGGGCAGTTTAATAGGCTTCAGTGGCTAGAGATGTGACATCCATACCAGGTCACATCACAGGTATGGTGACATGGTGCAGGGGTTGTACACAGCGGTCTGGCCAATGATAACATTAGAGGCCACTTGATAGCATGAGGCCTCACTGTGTAGCAGTAATACCCTGTCACATTACAGGAACATGCCCACACTCATGGGGTCAACAACACTATAACGCACACCCCATAGTGTTGAGGTGAGGACCCTTGCCTCATCACCCTCACAGTACTGTGCACCCACACGACATGACACAGAGAAAGAACATGTACAGGTAGCCAGTGTGGCCGAGACCGATGGCATCAACAGGGTAGTAGACTGCATCACCATGAGGGGTTAGGGATCCTGTGTGTTCTGTATGGTAGCATACACCCACACTCCATGCACCAGACAGCCATACATACCTACATACACACACACACACACACACACTGTGGAGACCACAAATGTCATACACATATGGATAGCTGATGTGTGTGATACACACACCACACCTGCCTACGTCATGCTTTCCACACTGCAGTATGTACAGATGTCTACAACAACGTACAGGGGTGTGTAACAATTGGGATGTATTCCCCACCATATGTGGCATATATGGTCACACAAGCAAACACACATGGCAGTACTGTGAATGATACACCTGCTATATGATGATACGTCTGACAGACATGCAGTAGTATTGGCCGCATTATGTGTACCAATGCTATGTCTGGCAATTGTGCTGCTATATGCACACGGGAAGATGCAAGTGTTACAGGTGTCAAGTGACGTCCTGTCGCTAACACCTGACCGCTGTGTAGGTTTTATGTCTTCACCATCAAGTAACGGTAACATAGCGTACTGTTTGCACATGTAATGGTAGGATGGCGTGAGACACACCTGAGAGCCATCCCCGGAAAACATCCATCTACACAGGTGGATCACCACTTTATGTACACACATCCATCCATACCTGCTGTACATCCTACCATACTGTCAGTATGTCACCATATACAGGTGTCAATGATGGGGCTGCATTGCAACTGCATGTTGTAGTTAGGCACAGATGAGTTACTTACATCAGCTACTGCACATGCATGGTAGCTGCATGCACACTATAGATTGTACATGTGTGTTGGTCCTACATGCCTGTCATGTAGCCATGTTTGTATGCATTGCAATTGGTGGACATGTGTGTTGACATACATAACACATGGACTGTTGTATGATATGATGGGTGTCATGGGTAACTAGTACAGAGGGAATGTGTCCTCAGTCAACATTGCTACCTCATGTACTGTTAGCATTCAACAGCCATGGACCCACCTTCCATTTGCGTGTGTATGATTGCTGTAGCCACTTGTCTACACAGAGGACAGCAAACGCTATGCTATGTACATATGTGTTGTGTGTGTGTGGTCAATGCACATATCCACTGCAATTACATGTATGACATATCCAAAAATGTGTGTTCATTGGTGTACAGCGACAGTCATCTGTCACAGCTGTGTAAGACCCAGGGCCCCTGGTATGTGTAAAGCCGACCTGGTTATGTACAGTTGTATCATTGCAATGCATAACACATGATGGAACCCTGTCGGTGCATGTGTAGTCTGCACAGTTGCTGTACACCTATGTACAGCCCACTGGTCATGAGTCACACGGTGTTGTGTTGATGTATGGCTGTGTATTGCTGGTCCAACGACATGTTGATGTCTGAGGGCTACATTGTAGACTGCGGTGTGTACCTCTGTGATCTGCACCTGAGACATCTGCGATGGCTCCTGAGTGTGTACTGGTCAATACATGTGAGTGGCCTTCATGTACGTGGGGACAGTAATACCATACTGTGCCCTTCCGTGTTTAGTATCCGTGTGTATGCAAGACGGCCCTTTGCAATTGCTAAGTGGGTGAGCATGCCCAGTATGCCATTGTGTAGTTGGACACACAGTACATTCCAAACTGCGCCCTTACGTGTTTAGAAACTGTGTGCATGCAAGACGGCCCTTTGCAACTGCTAAGTGTGTGATGTGTGAGCATGCCCAGTATGCCATTGTGTAGATGGACACACAGTCCATTCCACACGGACGTGTGATACTAAGCGTGTGGGCATGGCCAGTGACACCTTGTGTCAGTGATGTGCCTCTGTGTATGGGCATGGCCACTGACATCCTGTATAGCGATGGTGGACATCCAGGCAACAGATGTCCATTTTCAATGTCATGATGGATGCCTACATTGAACACACTGGTTGACTGTCTTGAAGGGTGTACTGTCTGTGGTGCGTCCCGTATCTATGTAGTGTTGTTGTAGTGCTCCATAGATATTTAGTTGCCCCAATCACACCACTGCCATGTGTTTGTCTACGTCTACCTTGGGACAGTAATATGCTTTCAGACTGCTCACTCTCTATACATTCCCTATCGGCGTCCTTGCCTTTGCGGATGATGTCACCCACCTAGAAGTATGCCTCTGGGAGTGCTGTGTTCAGTAATCTTGGTACCGTATTCTGTAAATGCATAATGCTGTAGTGTGATAAGGTAGTTAGGTGTATGTTCGACTCCCAGCCCTGCCAAGTGTGTGCCTCTGTGTGTGTGTGTGTGTGTGTGTGTGTGTGTGTGTGTGTGTGTGTGTGTGTGTGTGTGTGTGTGTGTTTCCAGCTCTCTGGGGACACAGTAATGCTTTTAGATGCCTCACACCATATACATTCCCTATTGGCATCTTTGCGGATGATGTCGCATACCTAGAAGTATGCCTCTGGGAGTGCTGTGCTCAGTAATCTGGGTAGCGCGTTCTGTAAATGCATAATGCTGTAGTGTGATAAGGTAGTTAGGTGTATGTTTGACTCCCAGCCCTGTCAAGTGTGTGCCTCTGTGTGTGTGTGTGTGTGTTTCCAGCTGCCTGGGGACACAGTAATGCTTTTAGATGCCTCACACCACATACATTCCCTATCAGCGTCTTTGCCTTTGCGGATGATGTCACCCACCTAGAAGTATGCCTCTGGGAGTGCTGTGTTCAGTAATCTCAGTAGCGCGTTCTGTAAATGCGTAATGCTATAGTGTGATAAGGTAGTTAGGTGTATGTTCAACTCCCAGCCCTGCCAAGTTTGGGCCTCTGTGTGTGTGTGTGTGTGTGTGTGTGTGTGTGTGTGTGTGTGTGTGTTTCCAGCTGCCTGGGGACACAGTAATGCTTTTAGATGCCTCACACCACATACATTCCCTATCGGCATCTTTGCCTTTAAGGATGATGTCACCCACCTAGAAGTATGCCTCTGGGAGTGCTATGTTCAGTAATCTTGGTAGCGTGTTCTGGAAATGCGTAATGCTGTAGTGTGATAAGGTAGTTAGGTCTGTGTTCTAATCCCAATCCTGCCACGTGTGTATGTGTGTGTGTGAGTTTCCCGCTGCATGGCAACAGTACATTGCTTTTACACTATTCACTCTCCATAGAATCCATACGGCGTCTTTGCCTTTGATGGTGATGTCAGCAAGCTAGACGTATGCCTGTGTGAATGCTGTGATCTAGTAATCATGGTAGCGTGTTCTGTAAATGCGTAATGCTGTAGTGTGATAAATTAGTTAGGTCTGTGTTCTGATTCCAACCCTGCCAAGTGTGTGTGTGTGTGTGTGTGTGTGTGTGTGTGTGTGTGTATATATGTAGCTAGATATAGATATGTATGTGGATATTAGCACTATTGAATGTGCTGCATTATCTGTACGTGATCACCTTGGATGTATGTAAATCTGCTATGGCTCTGTGATAGTGCACATACTGTGTGCTGTAGTGATCCTGGGTTATAGTTATGTAGTGACCAGTTATTTTGTTGCTGGGTATTACAAGGGACATTGAAAACAATGATAGTACAGCACCTTTAAACGGTTGTGTGCACATCTCAGCAACAGTCAGCAGTGGTTATTACTTTGGTGGATGAGTATGGCTCATATAACTATGTATTAACTAACAATACTATGCAAATCAGGTTAACATTACTGACTCCCGTTTATCCACAGGTTGTGATACAGATCCCAAGAATGTATGTGTATACATTGACAGGTGCAGGACTGGAATATTGTTAAATGCATGGAGGGGTGACCATGGCCAGTAATGGCGATCTGTACAGCCTGGCAGGTACAGTCTGTGACTGTCCCACAACCTCCTGTATATGGCTGACACATGCTGAAACTGTGTACATGCAGACACACACATATAAAACAAACAGCTAGGGCTAACACACATACACACACATTGCATCAACATTGGGCCATGCCAAAACTGTTGTCCCTCACACACACACACACACACACACACACACACACACACACACACACTTACATGTTGATTGGATGGCTCAATGACAGGCTCTGGAAAAGAAACAACATACCCTGTGCATATGATGACACCTGTGCCACCACCTGTAATGTGTAACATTGATGCAGGAACAGACTAACATGTTGCAGATGCACAGGGTGGCTTTATAGCACTGTATTAATGTTAAAATGTTGTTAACACAAAGTGTGATATCCTTCTAGGTGTATGTAAGCAGGCATGATGCATTGCAGCTATGACCATCAATGTAGTATAGTTTACAGCACTGCTAATTCTGAAGATTTATTATCCATCCATGTGCCATTTGACTGACGTGTGTAGTATTGGCAGCATGTGTCTCAGAGTGTGCAGTACGTGTGTGATGTGTGTAGTACAGATTTATACATGCTTACAAACACGTACACTGGCTTACACAACATTACACGGGCTTCAACATTCTTACACTAGCGTACTCGTTCTTCAACGGGTGCACATGGGCTGACACGTGCGCACACATGCTTACTCGGGCTTACAGGCGCGCACAGGCGCGAACACACTGTAAGCAGGTTTGCAAGAAACTTCAGTGATATCCATGGCATACACCTTCAGTTTCCTGACTTTACCTAGGATAAATCATAACACGCCTCTTCTACTGATGAGTAACTGACAGCAAACATGTGACACACTGCTCCGATAAGATTACATTGTTTTATACATACACACTCATGATGTCACCTATCTTCTACTCTGATAGTCCCCTTAACCTACTCTTACACTGTAGAGGCTTGGCCCATATGGCATGACAAATTGTGATTCACTATCCTCAGCCTCAATTTCATTGGATTGCCTACTAATGCTTGGTTACATCTCTGAAAGAGCACTTCCACATATAGCAACCAGTACTCAGTAGCTATGTTGTCTTCAGCTTGCCATTCACCTGCATGGCGAACTAACTTTTAACTAAAATTACAATTTGTATGTATATTTTAAATATTTTCTTGTTTTGAAAGCGCAGCGCGTTTTCGCGCCACTGCGCTACGCTTAAACACCGGAGATCGGGGTAGGACAAATAGAGTTTTATTAATTTCCAATGGAAAAAAATGCCACTGGCCTTATATTTGGCCATTGGCATGCTTCTTCAACTAAATTCATCCTTTATTTGCTGCTGTCATTGCTCCATTTATCTACTTGCAGAAAGTTACTCATTTAACATCCGTGTACATTTCTGCACAAAACTCTACTCTTGCACGGACAGCTTACTGTTTCATGTATCGCAAATTTACATCATTTGCATAGCTTTCACCTACAAATGGGGTAATTTGCATATCCTAACATTATCTGTGCAATGTTCATTTTAGGGGCTGTCTTACACGCCCCTACAGGATATTGCTGAATAGCTCGGCAGACATCTTGCCTTGCTCTACTCTTACTCTACTCGTACACGCCGGCCAAGGCTTCATGACTCCTGGCCTAAGCTTTGCTGTGTGCTAATATGTCTATTTGTGGAGTATGCATGGCTGTAGTTATGTTTTGACCTGCTACGTCTGACATTTCTACAGAGCAGCTCCCACTTTCATCATTTGTAAAGGTGACAGCCCTATAGGTACTATATATACAGCTGTGACATTTGACAAGTCAACACATACCTGCGGTCAATACTAAACTGACTACTTCAGTGCTTTTCATACCTGCTGATTTTTCTTGTAGTAGTATAGTCGATAATACTGCTTCCTATAACATGTATCTGTGTCTGATACAAGATATATAATTTTATTACACCACTATACATAATATATGAAGAAATCACAGGCCAGATGCCATTACATTCCTTTTGCAGGACTCACCCGCCCAGAGTGTTGTGTTCCTCACAAAAGCCAACAGGTGCTAATCAAAACATATTATGCTATCATCTACCTTATGTGTTCGCCGGTATTTGCACTTTCTGTCAGTGGCAGAACTCACATGCGAGTGTGGGAAACTGAACACTGTATCAGGGACACTGCATAACACCCTGAGGGACACATTTATTTTGTTTCTATTAACCTTCCACATTGACTATCACAGGACATAAGTATCCATTCACATTTATCGAGGTACATGCTTTTCACTTATACATGTTTTGTCATTTGTCATCACGTCTTTCTTCACACCTGTTCACCTAATATCACTAGTTCTGTACATTTATTTAGGACAGGGTTACCTTCATACCTCTCAACTGTACACATTTTGAGTAAATGTCCCGAACTTAGACTTATAATTTTGTTCCTTTTTTCATACTATTGAGCCTTTTTGGTAAATTAGTGGCAAGTCATTAAGGACTGTGAAGTCAGATAATAATGACAGATATTAGTATTTTATAATTAATAACACTCAAAACATTCATACTAATGAATAATCCATTATTCTATCAAAGTTCTAACTTTGTAAGAGGAATGTTTAAAATAGTCCCTATTTATATTTATTTTAATATGCCTTTGTCCAGATGTCTTATTCTGAAAGGTTGAGAGGTATGGTTACCATCTTAGTCGTACGCATGTACGTCCATGATAATCGCTTACATGACACTGATATAAGTCCCTTTGTCTTCCCCCAATGGTTTACACAATATCCAGTAGATGGGTTCTTCATTTTTGGAAGATATAGGCATGTACTATACCCACATAGGAATATTAATCACTCCCATGGGGCGGACCTAATAAATCTGTGCCAACCAACACCTAGGCCCATTATTGCATACCCATGATTCCCATACCTGACACCCCTCCACAGTAGTCATAAGACATATTTAATGTGAGCGATAATAAAGTATGAAGACACTTCTAAGCACTATCCACTCTCCGCGTATCGGGACATATGTCATACATTCTGTCAACCCATGTGTTATTACCCTTGCACAAGCTACTGTTGCATGTACAGCTATATTGTAGTTGCGGATGTGACTTCTTTGCTTCAATCATTACAGGATGGTGCCTGTAGAGGATCAAATTTTGGGGTCCTGCGAAGGACACCTATATCCATGTTTAAAGAGTAGAACTTGCAGATCTGGCACACTGGTACTTTCTGGGCAATGGTTTGGAAAGCAGCAGTGTATTTACCTTTACTGCATGTCTGTATGTCTATCCATAATAGCTATGACGTAACCTATTTATGTACATGTGTTATATCTACAAGGACATATGTTTATATGTTTGTTATGTATATATCAATTAATGTATGCATGTGTGTGTATATATATATATATATATATATATATATATATATATATATATATATATATATATGTCTGTACATTCTTTATTTCATATATTTATTTAGTTTGTCTGTGGATATATATCTATACACAAATATATATATATCCATATATAGATATATAAATAACGTGTAGAAAACAGCATTAATTTGCTATGCTGTGAGCGGATTACACACGCGCAGGCGCACTTGCATATCCTTATTGTGGGTTACATATGTTTACTAAGTCTTTGTGCTTATGTGGGCTTTATTAATTGTGATGGTACCAGTAGAATATTTGTAATCCGGTTAACGGACATATGCAAAACACACGTTCACCATTACATATTTAAATGTCTTTACAGCACAGACGCATTCATTACACTTTAAAATTATATGTGCTGTAGTTGTAGTTGAACCGGGACTGCATTCACGTTGGCCGGATGCTGTAACCACTATACTATTGGTGTTCTGACTCATTTATATGCATACCCATAGTACATAGCTACATTAACATACGCCTCACCGCTTCCCTTACAACACAGGCATCCATTCTCCTGCTGGGAAAAAAGCGGTACTACATATTACACATTCCCTATTCCCTACTGCTCTGGACCAAAGCTGCATATTTAATCACTCCAAGGATATGCAGAACTCCAAGGCTTATAGTCCTGGCACATACAAGTCTTTAATTGTCAGGGTGTTCATATGGTGATCTGGGTTTAGGCTTGTCCGCCTGGTGAACGGAACTGCCCTGACCGAGTTCAAATGTCAGACAAAGCACATGGACAGAGTTTGTCCATTTTATAAATTTTTACCTGTGTTTACGGACACAGGTGTTTCGGCACCTGTCAGCAGCTTTTTATGTTGGCAATACATAATATGGGTGGGGGTGGTTACAATACATAATCCACGGTGAGGGGTTTTCCCATTCACATTTGACTATTTCCTGTATTCATTCATACGAAGATTATTATTTTGGACATGAATTAACTACAGGTATGCAGTAGTACAGTAAACAAATGTGAAGGTTTGTTACTGTAAATATGTACGGACCTCTGTAATACACTGTTGTTTTCTGGCAAATCAGTAGCTAATCATTAAAGACCGAAGTCAGAACATAATGACAGACAGTTGAGTTTCAGACTTCATACTCTTCAGAAAATTAATGCCAATGTACAAACTGTTATTCTATCAACTTTCTAAGTTTCTAAGAGCAATCTTTACAAATTGTCCCTACTTTTGGGCCTTTGTCCCACTTTTATTCATGGCTTTGTCCAGATATCTTGCTCTCAGAGGTTGACAGGTATGGTCGATCACACCTACACACACATTAATTGTCCCTCACACAGTAGATCAGGGTTATCCTGTTTACATCAGTGCCTTCCTCACCCTTATACCATTTGCCACTATGCGAATGTGTGCAATATATTCTCCCGCTTATTCGTGTCGGGACACGTGCGTCACAGGCAGGTGTTTGATCCTGGGTAGTAGGTTATGCATGACCACTTCAGGCTGGACAGTGTCGTGCACCTCTAATGCACATTCCAACTTCTGTGCAGATATCTACAGGACTGGACTTCATGTCTTCCATTCTAATGTTTACACAGGTTACGTATCCCATGAGGGATATCCAAAAGTTGGACCGATCCACAACAAGCGAAATAACGAACATCTTTTTGGAGTTACGAAAATGTGCTGAGGGCTTTACATGCAAGGGATACATAGTGTGCAATCCTGCAACCACCTAGGGTGACACTACCTACTACATATGTGTAGTGGTCACTATGTGTAGCTGTGGCTGCACCAAACCAGTAGGCCAAGTACGGCTGGATTTGGTGGACGTTCAGGTACAGGAGCGGGTTGTGTGATGTGGAGGGGATACTGGGTAGTCCATTATGCATCCAGGTGTGTTGCATTTGTTATGGCCAGTTCCATCAGGACCAATCTGTGGGTATGTGCCGGTGACATATTTATACATTTGTATCGCACATTTCAATATTCATATGTTTGTGGGATCGTGTTCTACAGTATGGCCTGTCTGCTTGTATTGCAGCTGTTTATACATGTGTTTGTGTTTCTTTCAGCTTCACCCGCTGCTCCCTTATACACCTCTGGTTCACCTATTCTGCATACAAGACAGTATCTCCTTGGAGGATTGTACCATTACCCATCCACCCCACACATACACAGATTCCTCACACCCCATACATCACTGCTTTGGTTGTTGGCCCATGACACGGCCAGAGTAACACATTGAATACCCTACATGTGTCAGGTACCTGTATGGTTGTGTTGATTACCCTGCCATGTTTGCTTTCCACATGCTATACCTCACGCACATAGGTACACACCCATACTTAACTTTCATTACATGGTTGGTATACCCGGGTACTACTCGTTCAACTGTGACACATCCTGACAAGTTCGGCTTGTACCGCTGACTTCTGGATTTTGGCAGCCTGTTGTACTCATTGGTAGGATGCCACCTTTTCCTATGTCCAGGATGGGATATATTCCATACACATATCCGACTGTAGTGGACAACACCTCCCCATAGTCGAGGGTAGGGTTGTCACCTTTTCAATTGGCCAAAGTGGGACATTTTTGGTACAAACATCACATTTTACAGGCCGACACATACCCACGGTCAGTACAAAGGATATAACTTAAAATTCTTGCCTATATAAAAGCTTATTCTTGTAGCATTTTAGTTGCTTATTCTGTTTCTTATAACATTTATGCAATTTAAATACAGGAAAACTGTTTAATGCAACTATTACATAACGTATAGGGAATAATTTTGTCCTATACTCTCAGGACATTTGCCATTTTTACAAGTTTTTGTCAGGACACAACTGCCCAAAGAGGGACTGTCGCTCGCAAAGTGGGACAGGTGGTAATCCTAGTCGACGGTACAGATAATACTGTTCCTTTCAGCCTACATGTGTCCTTATTGTTGTAGCTGTTTATATGCTCCTTCTGTTTCGTTTACATGCTTATTATATTTCCTATCACATTTGGTATGTGAAATATGGACATACCTTTTGTATGTGACTATTACATGCCTTGTGGGATATGATTTGGACATAAGGTCGCTAGATATCTACATTTCTCATGTATTTTGTTATGGACACATCTGCCCAGCTGTGTACCCTGCCTCACATTATGGGTCAGCTGGTGACCCTCACCATTGGGCTGGATGTACCTACTGGCGGCTCGCTAACATATGATGCATTTCACTTCCACTTGGTATAGCTATTTACACTGCATTGGACTATGGCCACACGGTCTTCCATGTCATTTGTTCGTGGGATAGGGACCCGTTATTCCCTACCGTGCATTTGTGTTTGCTTCTTCACTTTGTGTTCGCAGGTACTTTCTTGCATGCTTTGCATACGTTTCAGTATCCACGGACACTGACAGATGTGATTACTATCTTGCAACTTGTTATATGCAAGCATTTTAGGTTGCACGTCGACAGCTGCCATTTCCACGCCTCCGTGCGGCACTTCGACACGCCCTATGCACTCACGCTCCTTTCCTGTGCACGTGGCTGTGTCGGCAGCGAGCCTTTATTAATATGCATTTGGTGCTACTGCACCATCTTCGTGCTGTACTGTCGGTGCAAGCCTACTGCCGTACTTGCGCCAAACTTCATGAATCCGGGGGCATGTCTTTATAGTTTCTGTGCTAATAAGAAACATTTTATGTTGACTGTCTCATTTAACCCTGGATACTTATCCAGTCTTAATCTGATCTGCCATTGAGACTCTGCATTCCAGCTATATCTTGTAGTTTCATGAAAAAGTTCTCATGTACTAGAAACTGGAACTGTGTTTGTTAGGAGGTACCTTAGTAGAGTCACAAAGTTTGAGAATGTATTTGTTAACACCATTTGTACTCTGTTAGAAGCAGTTCTGGACAAAAACTTCTTCTGATTTAATTATTTAATTAAATTGTTATCGAAATTTGTACTAAGTTTCATTATGAGGTTTAATGTTATTTTTTTT
>NC_056726.1:1403433008-1403460508 GCF_019279795.1 Protopterus annectens
AATGCCCAGTCTCCAGGGGTCAGATTCCAAAAGAGTTGCTCGCAGTGTAAGTCTGCCATAATTACAAAAGACTTGCTCTTAGTGTATGTGACTTATTTAGGTGTGAGTCCTAGCTATAAACAGGTTTACAGTGGTGGCCATATTCCAAAAAATATCTGGTCTCAGTGTAAGTGCTCACTTAAACTAAGAGTAGATCTTTTGGAATCGGGCCCCAGTACATCAATATACTTTGCAAGTATGTCTTAGGTGCATGGCCATCACAGGCCAATCAGAAGGCAGACAGATTATTTAGGGAGGTATGCATTTACATAAAATGTAATAATGTGCTATATATTTATTTTTTTAATGCACAAAGTGCAGGCACAGACTCACAGGAAGTTGATTACAAGCCAAATTGCGTACAAAAAATATTTTTCTTTATAATATAGAAATAATGTACCTAATTTGCATCTCCAACAAACTGGCATGTGGAGCAGGTGCTTCAGCTGCCAGGAGCAGGCTTAACTGGTGCCCTAGGCAAAAGGGCACCACAGCACCCCCCACCACACCACCCAGTGCCCCCATCCTGGTCTACCTACACCAAATAAGTACTGGAAAAGTGCACCTACCTACTAAAGCGGTGCCCTAGATGGCCGCCTAGTTGGCCTATGCCTAAGGCCGGCTATGTCAGCTGCCCTGCCCTTCCCCAGCTCTGAATGCTACTATCCTTCAGCTTCTCTCATTTCAGTGTATACACATCTATTTTAAAATACTCACATACATCTTTTTAAATTATTTATTTGCTTATTTATTAGGCTGTGACGACCAGTAGTATCCAGCTGGTCAATGGCTATTTTTATTTGAGCCCCAAGAAAAAAGCTCCAGGAGTTCCAGAATTGTTAGGCAGAATTAGATATAACATACATTAACAAAGTTATTAATCAGTTAGTGAATATGCCATACTGACTAGATAGGCAATAATAAAAAACATAAGAAAAAAATAAAAAGATTAGTTGAAACCAGGCTGCTGAGAAGTCCAGAAGAGGAAGGCATGGATCAAGTTAATTTCTATTTCACAAGACAAAAAAATGTAAGAGAAACAGGTAATGCACCTAATAAACATCAGACAGGATGAACCAACAGCGAAAGCAGCTGTCTCTGTATTACTATCAGATGACAGGTGTTAGCATCATAAGAGAATTAGGTTTAGAACTTCTAATTAAAATGAGCAGCTGTATGCAGAAAATGCTCCTGGAACTCCATATTAATGTGTTAATTAATATGACAATAGTAACTTGAATGTATGCTTGGAAGAAATTTATTGCATTGGAAGGCAAGGTTTGCTCTAGAGTTTGCCAACAAGAGAGGAGCATAAATCACCAAATTAATTCTTGGATGCAAGTACAGATACAAGAAGCATATGAGCTCAGCTGAGGTCACAGTGTTATCACTGATATTCCTGGGCTTGAGCAAGTATTGGTCAACTGGGGTAATTGCATAGTGTATTGGTTAATTCTAGTTGAAGTAGGACAGATGGTGGTTGAATTCAGGTCATGACAAATTACAAAAATGGTGATTTCTAGGTTAATGACCTGCTGCAACTCTATTCCTATTATAACTTTGCACTAGTTTATGAAGAAAGATCTGAAGATCAGTGCAAATATACACTGAAATTCAAAGGGATGAAAGGCGATACATTGATGCAGTAGACAGTCAATAACTGGTGGTAAGAAAAGGACTTAACACTGTAAAGACTTCAATGTTCCTGATTTGTCTGACTTAGTACAGCACCTATATATGTTCAGTAAACTTGAAACGACTATCAATAGTCAATCTAAGTAGTTTGTTAAAGCTAACATCTTCAGTTATGCCATGTTGAAACAAATATATGGCTAAATGTGTGTTTTATAGATAAGCACACCACTGTCAATGGGACATGACTTTAGTTTTATTAGTTCCATGATACAGTCAAGAAGACGTTAGCCACACATGAATGGAGCTGAATGTTCTTTGTAGTGCAGAGTTGATAAATGAAACACTCTCCCCTGTGATAAGGCTGATGGAGTCATCAGTATTCATAACCAGTTTATCACAACCACATTGTTCCTCCAGCATAATAATGAATACATCAAAGAGAAGGGGACCAAGAAATAAGGCTTGTAGACCACCTACGGTAACTAGCATAGAGAGATGTCAGCATCTTACTTGATGGATTCAAGGCAGCTAGTGAGTCATCTACAGGCACCCAGGGAGCACTCATATGAGGCAAGAAGTTCCAGAAAGTTCATAGGTAAGTACTAGGCTAGCTGCCCTTGTGGGCCATTTTAATCCTAACCAATTTTCTTCAAATGTTCATAGGTTCATAGATGTGTACTAGGCTAATAGCCCTGGAGGCTTTACAAGCCTAACCCAAAGAAGTGTCCTGGTATCGTGTTGCCTGTGAGAATCAAACTTTGTACCTTGTGTCTGTGAAGTAAACACCCTAGCCATTATGGCAACCCTCCCACCAGATATAGGTTCATACTAGGCTAACTGCCCTTGTGGGCCATTTTAAGCCTAGCCAATCATCCCATGTGAGAATCAAACCCTGCTCCATGTGTCTGTAAGGCAAACACCTTAACCATTATGCCAACCTCCCAATATGGCTGACTATATCAAATGGCACAGACTTATCCAAGAACAGTGATCCCACAACTTTTACATAGTTTGGATGTATGCAGAAATACTCAGTGGTATCAAGCACATTTGCATTTCTGACATGATGATATCAAAAGCTGTGATGTCTGCTAGATATAAGATAATTATTAATGAGGCACTGGAAGAGATGAGCATTTATGCATTCCTCTAGAAGTATTGAAAGGAGGGACAGGATAACAATACTGTTGAGTACATTCAGGGTACCACCTTAATTAGAGGTACCACAAGAGTCTATTTCCAGAATGTAGGAGCGTTTTCTTCTTTGATCAAGCAGTTGATTAGTAATTACATGTGGTAGCCTCTGGATCTGGTGGCAGCTTTCTAGAATTGTGGGGGCTGATCCAGGTTCTAGCTTACAAAAGAGTTTCTGTACCATGTACAGATGCCCATCTTAAATATTAGGATAACACACTTACACTGAGAAGGTGAAATGATAATGTGTCAACATTCATTACTGGCAATTTTTCTCAAATTAAGTCATATAGTAGAGTCCAGAGTGTATAGCAATATGACCATGATTGGTGGTGTTTAAGATTTTTTTTTGTTTTTTTTTATTGAGAACTGATTCTGATATATATATATATGTGTGTGTATATATATATATATATATATAATATATATATATATATATATATATATATATATATATAATATATATATATATATATATATATATATATATATATTTTTTTTTTTTTTTTTTTTGCAACAGGACAAAGATGAATTGACCTGGTTTTTAGATGTCAGCCTGCAGTTTTCTTAGGTGGAAAATGGCTAACTCTCTAATAACATGAGCTCAGATTTCAGATAGTAAGTAAACTAGTGCATTAACTTTTCAGCAGCTGAGATATGGAGTAAGAGGAAACACAAATAAGGCAGCAGGGAATAATTTGACTTTGGTAATTTTAGCTTGAATAAAAAAATGACTTCATGTGCATGTCAAGTAAGGAGCGAGTAAGGCTGTAGTAGTAAAAAAAAGGGGCATCACAAAGCCCTGCATTGTTCTGATAAGCATCTCTAGAAGTCTTTATTTGTTACCATGGATAAAGTAATTAAAAGTTAACATATGGTCATTTCTTGACTCGCACAGTAGATGGGAGTGGGCCTAAATGCCTCACAAGCAGTTTTCTTAACATAATATAGGAAGAAAAAAAATAATTTCTTAAACATTCACAGATTCACACACTGATGAGCAAGGCTTCACAGCCAAGCTCTCTAACATTTGCAGACCTTCACATTCTTGTAGCCTGTGGAAGGCTGTGCTTCCTGTATCAAGATAAATTGAGGTACTAGTGCTGGCTGAGGTCATTGGCTAGAGACACTTTACAGCAGACTTTGAAAGCTCAAGATATAGACTCTAAGGTTGTACCTTCTAGTATACAAGCTCTACCTTTGAGAGGGTTTCTGTTTATTCACACTGAGCTGAATGGTGGGGCACTGACCACAACTCTGAGCTGTGATATGTAACAATACGTATCCTGTTTTTTTTTTTTTGCTTATTTTTACAAATTATTGCTTATTCTAACCATTTATAGCACTTTTTATTGTCTGTTGCCTACTATTTTTACTGTATTTTATTGCTATAAACTAATCTGCACTATTGTACTGAAATTGTCTGCCTTACAGAGCCTGTTAAATCACTTTTGTTACTGTCATACTGTTTGTAAAGCTGTTTTTTTAGCTGGTTTCACTGTGTGAAAGGTATTAAATGGAAATTGTCTCCATTTGTTAAGCATCTGTTTGTTTGTTTGTTCTGATTTCCTGGCAAGGAGTGTATCATACTGTATAATTGATTTGTTTGAAGTTAAAAGCATTCTCTAGAGTCTCCTTGCTCCTTTATCACTTTAAAACTTTTGTTTAGTACCTCACTGCTGTTTTTCTGCTGTGATAAACCTTTCTGTAGTGTTTTCTCACTAAAATAGCATAGCTAGGAGCTGTAACATAATTTCCCACCCTCCCTCAGTATTGGTGACTTGTTCTTATACTTGGTGGCTTTGCAGTTGCCCACCCCTACTGTAAATTTGATCTGGGACACTCCTCCCAGTCCAGTGACATCAGCTCATTTCTACCTAATACAGAGAGAACATTTGGGAAGGCCAACCCCCTTAATTTCTTAACACTGAATTATCTCCTTTCTCCCTTTGCACTTCACTAAAAAAAAAAAACTTTATTCAAGTGCTTTTATAGTATTTGTAAATCAAAGGGTGCAACTGAAGAACCAATAAACAAACCAACCCGGCAAGTGAGGACCCGAAAGCCAGCAGCAATAATAATCCAATAAGTTGTATTAAATAGCGGTAGCCAAGTAATTCTGAAGAAGCAACAATCTTTATTAAAATCCCCCTTTGTACCCCCCTTTGTTGGGAATAGGTTCTTCTAACCCTTTACAGAAGGATCACCAGAATACAATGGATGGTAAAAACAGTTTTATTTACACCTATAATAGGAATTCTGAAGATATTGAGGGTATTGTCTCTAAATACTGGCCCATCCTTAGTCTCCATGAAGAAACAAAAATTTTTGTTTCAAAGCGACCACACTTTGTTAGAAAAAAAAATAAGGACTTGAAGGAAGTTTTTGAAACTAAGTTCACTCTAGAGATGGATGAAAATTAAAGGAAATCTGGTACATACGCATGTGGCAAGTGTAAGCAATATCATGCTATGGTTAATCATGATCGAATTAACATTCCTTCCAGGAAATTTAATTTTATTTCAAAGAAATATTACAATTGTGGTACAAAGGGGGTAGTCTATTTAGGGATATGTAAAACCTGTGATAGTTTTTACGTAGGAAAAATGGAGCGCCACTTAAGGAGAAGGGTCTACGAACATTTTAATGATGTTGTTAAACAGAAGGAGAGTAATGCTTTTTATAAACACTCTTTAACATGTGAAAAAATGAATATTAAATTTATTGTATTAGAGCAAGTAACACAAGACACCAGAACTATACTGGCAACTGAAGCTCAACTCTAATAAGTTTCCCGGTTTGAACGGTAGTATCAATATTAAGAGTGTTTTAAAATTAAGAAAAGCCCGCCTATGATATTTTCACACCCACCCTCCTCTCTTTACATATTGCGGCACCACAGGGAGTTTTTTATACATCAACACCCTTTTTTATCCATTGCTAGTATCCATATGTGTATTTGTATGTTCATTTCTATTTATTTTATTTTCATTACATTTTTTTTACAGTGGTATCCATGGCTTTGTGTTAGTTTTATGGGTAGGATTCCTATCTACTTGTTTTATTAGAACTTTGGAAGGGATGTACCCTCTAGTCAGCACATGCTATAAATTATACTATAGAGAATTGGAACTTCGAACTTATTTATTATAACAGGAGGTTTAAGTCTAAAGTTTTTTATGAAATACATTTTCAAGCACAAACTTTATTGTTAGAAGGTTTTTATTATTCACCTTTTATGATATGTATGATTATTGAATGAAAGTTTTTATAAGTTATTCTTACATATATTTTGGCTTTTCAAATTTTAGTGTATTGTTTCTTTAAGGTTTCTGCAGAATATAATTATAAGTTAATTAATTCCATCATGTGACATGAACTGGACTATTTAAGATCGTTTGTAGCAATGCTTATATATTTATCCTTGAAAAAGCCCGAGAGTATTCGGGTGAAAGCGCTTGGTTTATTGTTTTGATTTTAATAAAGATTGTTGCTTCTTCAGAATTACTTGGCTACCGCTATTTAATACAATTTATTGGATTATTATTGCTGCTGGCTTTCGGGTCCTGACTTGCCGGGTTGGTTTGTTTATAGTATTTGTGTTTCTTCCTCCTACTCTATTATTTCATCTTGTTTTTTTCTGCTACTTATTCTCTAAAGTGCATGCTGGAGAGACAGGTTCATAACCTAGAGATTTCCCATGCTCTGGAATAGACTTCCCATACATGTCAAGCAGAGCACCTCACTGGCCCTCTTCAAGAGAAATCTTGATGAGTGGATGGGAAATAGAAAGTTCATCCCAGGGAATCACTCCAGTGGCTCTACTTGATAGGGGAACTGAGAACTAATGTCGGGCGGCATGATGCCAGGGCACTTCTATGGGCTACGCTTGTAAAGGCTCCAGGGCTATTAGCCTAGTACACACCTATGAACCTATGAACCTGTGAAGTGTTCAATTGCATCTTCTCTGCTGCATTTATTGCTGCTTGTTTTTAGCCTGTTTAAATTTTAAGTGTTATTCTAAGCCTCTTAGTTGTGGTTTAAGCACGTGGGCTTTAGGCCTACCCCTTAGCTCTCCCTGGCCTCTCTCTCTCAGATTCTGACAAATATGGATGGACTATTTCCTATGGTTTCTCCTGCCAGCCTAGTTGATATGGGCATCCTGAGACAGTGTAGCAACTGCCTCATGTACACGGACAACCATCTACTACTACCACCTAGGAACACAATTTGTGAGAGATGCAGTTACATAAAGAAGCTAGAGTCTATGCTCTCTTTCCTTCACAAGCCAGTATATCTGGCACTGCACATCAAACACCATACACAACTATATAACACACACCCACATATGCAGAGGTTCTCAACAAAAACAAACCCAAACAAAGGAGACCTCAGAGGCAAAAACACATGAGAACCCCACAACCCTCCACACCATATACCATGCATAGTCCACACACCAGTGTTTTGCAACCACTAAGACCTAACCATAAACCCAACATATTAGTCATAGGAAACTCCATTGGGAGACACACAGATGTGCCTCTCACCAGGCTGGATAAGGAGAAAGTCACGGTTAGTTGTTTGTCAGGTACCAAAATCCACCATATTACACACACACTTAAGTCTCTCAACAACAGGTACTGTTATGACTCTGCCATTGTCCATGTTGGTGTGAATGACTTGAGATATACCTCCCAGGACTATATCAAGAGACATGATTGAGCTCACTGAATATGTGTCCCAGGCAGGTATGTCCCTAGACTTAAGCAGTAGTCTACCATCACCCAGAGTGATGCCTCAATGCAAACATAAAATGATTGACTTTAACAATTGGCTTACTTTCTGGTGTCATTCCAGGGGGATCCAGTACCTGACAACCTGGGAAGATATGATCGATAGACCACAATGCTTTACTAGAGATGCCTGCATCTGTCTTACTTGGGCTTCAGGCTTCTGGAAAAGGTTCTTGCTTCTCCCATACTGCCTTTTTTAGAAAAAATCATGAGATTGATATTGCCAACATAAAAATTTCCAACAAAATGCAAATTAAGGGTCATGCTGCTAAATGCTAGGAGTTTTAACATGAAACTGCACTCATTGCAATCATTCTTAACCCTGGAAGATGCTGACATTTGTGCAGTCACAGAAACCTGATTCAAAGCTGTGTAGAGCACCCCAGCCTTACCTGGTTACTCATCCTATCATACATTCAGACCCCAAAATGTGAGCAGCAAAGGATAAGGAGGTGGAGTTTCAATATATATTAAAAGCACACACACTTCCAGGCTGGTCAAACAGTATGACACACAGAGACACTCCAGGTGCAGTTAACCATTGACAAGACCCCTATTCAAATTATATCTAGCTACAGGCCCCCAAATTTGACTGAAAATACCCACTCCACCTATCTGGACCTCTTCAAATCTTTCAAGATTTAACCCTTTACCCTTATCCTGGCTGACTTTACTTACCCAACCATAGACTGGAAAAACTACTCATGGCATAACAAAAATGCCCAGATATTCCTCAATTTTATCAATGCAAATGCCTTGGAACAGCTAGTCAATACCCCCACAAGAGGTGATAATATCTTGGACTTGGTATTAACCAACATGAGTAACCACTGCAGCACCCCTATGGCATCATCTTCCCTGGTAAGATCCGACCATAAAGTGGCCACTTTCAAAGTCACCATCTCTCTGATCGCTCTCTAGCTAGGGTCAACAACTTCTCCAAAGCTGATTACAGCCTCCTGAGGGATGGTGTAAACAACTTCACAGCCCCCTCCCCCACTGTAGGAACTGGCACCAATGTCCAAATCTACACCAAAGTAGTATGCAAGCATTTATATAGATGCATGGAATCAGGAATACCTGGCAGGACAAAATCATCCTTTGCAAGGAAGAGTAACCCTGTCTGGTGGACATATGCAATAAATAAACTATATAACAAAAGGAAAAAAATTGCTGTCCAAGACCAAGAAGGAGCAGGTGCCCAATTGGACACAATCTCTCCTTAGCCTGAACAAGCAAATAAGAGCACTAGTGAAATCCTCTAAAGCCAACTACGAGTCCAAATTGGCCACATCTACTAGAGACAATCATAAGGCCTTCTTCACATATGTCCGCAGTCTCAAAGGAAACACCCAGATCTGTTCAGAACAGGTGGTCAAGGATACCACATACACAAATGCTGTAGATACAGCCAATCTACTAGCTGACAGATTCAGTGAAACCTTCTCCTCTATGTCCCCCCCCCATCAGTAAATCAGGACATCCCCAGTACCTGCCCCCCAGCCCTTATCTCTAGGGAGCAGGTCATTACTGCCCTCTCAAAGGCAAAAAATACACCCTCCATGTGACCTGATAACATCCTAGGTTGCATCCTACATGAACTTGCAGCACCATTAGGCACCCTATTCAGCCAAAGCCTGAGTACCGGTTTTGTCCCAACAGAGTGGAGGAAAGCCACTGTCATCCCTTTACACAAAGGTGGAGCATCCACCGATCCAGGAAATTATAGACCCATCAGCCTAACTAGCCTGATTTGCAAGGACATGGAATGGATTATCATGGACCTCATCAACAGGGACATTGGCAACCTCCAAACACTCGACCCCACACAGTTTGTCTTTGTCAAGGGGAGGTTATGTCTGTTAAATATGGTCGACTTCTTTGAGACAGTCACCAAAGCCATGGACAAGGGGAAGATGGTGCACAACGCCTACCTTGACCTGGCCAAAGCCTATGGCACTATTTCCCACTCGGGCATAGTAGATAAACTCAACTAGGCATCAATCCATATGTTACCAGATGGGTAGAAAACTGGCTCACTGATAAAACCCACCTAATCAAAAGGGGAAGCCACCTCAAGCAGTAGACCCGTAACGAGCGGCATATCCCAGGATTCAGTCTTGGAGCCTCTGTCGTTCAGGATATACTTTTCTGAGGTGCAGGCCAAAACCAGTGGGCTATGGCTGACCAAGGTTGCAGATGACTGCCAGCTGGGCTCAGACATCAATTACCCAAGTGATGTGGGCATCCTCCAAGAACGTCTCACCTAAACAAATGACTGGTGCCAGAAACATGGCCTCAAGCTGAATGCCAAAAAATGCATCATCATCCCCTTTGGGGAGAGTGACATCCCCACATATTATCACATTAATAACAATGTCCTAAGTACACAATCAGTAGTGAGGGATTGGGAACCCAGGTTGATAGCAACCTGACTTTTGACCACCATGTTGCTTCCGTTGTACGGAAAGTTTTCTACATGGCCCACCTCATAAGTAAGGGGTTTTCATCCAGGGACAAAGAGGTCATAATATCCCTGTATTCTTCTGTTATATGGCCAGTTATTGAGTGCAAAGCCCACTTCGGCATGTACCTCACAAAGCACATGTAGCAGCTGGAGAGAACATAGAGATTCCTCACCAAGAGAATCCAGGGCCTCAAACATCTGCCCTACACCGATAGGCTAAAAGCCCTGTCTCTCTACTCAGTTTCACACAGACTCCTCAGAGGTGACCTCTGTCTGGCATACAAAGCAATCTCAGACCTTGGCTTGATGGGACTGCTGCATATCCGCAAGTCAAGCTCCACTTGAGCAACCCACATGGATTGCCTCAACCTGGTCTGTGATATCAATAGGACTTGTTGGCAGGACAGATTTGTGTCCCAGAGACTCCCCCATCTGTGGAATAGACTCCACCTTCACGTCAAGCAGAGTACCTCATTATCCCTCTTTAAGCACAACCTGAATAACTGGATGGGAAACAGAAAATACACCCCTGGAATTCTACCTGTGTCCCTGCTGGGCAAGGGCTTTGGGTGCTGACTTTGTGTAAACATGGGCTAAACTCTTGGCTAGGCTTATAAGGGCCTCAGGGCCAGTAGCCTAGTAACCTCCTATGATCCTATGATAAGGAGGCAATTTCCTTGACAGCTACAAGTATTACAGCTTTTGAAGAAGCAACATTAGAGACATGGAGCAGTTTGTCTGAAAAAGAAACATAAATCCAGCTTCATCCTAAACAAAGAGTAGATTTCATCACATGCTTTGCAGATCAGAAGACTCACATCAGAAAGAATAAGTCACATATTCATGATACTCCTGAAAATGTGCAAGCAAAGGTCACTGTGAAATTTGTTCAAGTCCTATTTGCTGAAGTGCTTAGGAACCCAAACTTTGCAAGTTATGAGAGTGAACAACCCCATAAGCCATTAATGACTCGGGTATCTGAAGGCATGCTGAAACTGCACCCTGTTGTAGTTAGAATTCTCTGGTTACCTGAAAAGCATGCAATTAAAACAACTTAGTCAAAAAAGCTATGAGATTATAAAGGCCAGAAGATAACAGCTAATGACAATTATTCAGATCTGCCACTAAAGAGGAGAAGAATCAAACTGATTGGTCATAAAAATACATACGAGCAGCAATTTGAAAATTAAACTGAGGTATCCAACCCAGCTTATTGTGGACTGCAATGAGATCTAGCAGAAATGGCTACATTTTTGGTAAATCACCAGTTCATTCTTTCTGTGAAAGACATACTGTGGGAGATTTCTTTTGTAAAATGGTTTCTTTTGAAGCAAGGGAATAAGATTTCTAGGGTCAATAAAAGGCCACACAGAACAGACAATGACAGTTGCAATGATCTGAAGGTGGCCAGATTTCTGTGCAAGATATGAACTGTGATGTGTCTCATGGTCTGATTTTTGGCCAAATTTCTCTGCAAGATCTGAACAGTGATGTACTTCATAATCTGATTTTAGTGACTTTTTAGCCACTGGAGTTAATGTAAGTGGATCACTGAGGTTTGTATCCTTATCTCATTCTGTGAAGGGGTTATATTTCCCCCTTTGAGAAATACTTTTGCTTCACTTGGCAATACTATTGAGTGCACAAAAGGTTATCTCATACAAAGTACAAGAAAAGTAGTATATGCACCATATTTTATATCATAATTTATTATACATTTTATGGTACTTATTAGCAATGTAACTGAAATATTGAATATTGTAAAGGTAATAATAGAACTGAAAGTAGGATTTTTAGAAAAGGGAAGAAGCAAATTACTTATAAATGGAATTAATGGAAACAATATATGTAAAATAATGTTCAGGAATAGGTCTGAGGTGCAAGAGATGGCAAGAACTGAGCAATTTATGTAATTTTGGAATGAATGATAGGTTCATAGGTAGGTACTAGGCTATCTGCCTGAAGGCATTTATAAGCCTAGCCGGAATGTGTTGGCTTTCGCCGCCCACTTAGATTAGTTCCCTGTGCCTCTGTCCAGTAGAGCCATTGAAGTGATCCCTGGGGTAAACTTTCTGTTTCCCATCCACTCATCAAGGTTTCTCTTGAAGAGGGTTAGCGAGGAGCTCTGCCTAATGTAGACTGGAATCTTGTTCCAGAGCATGGGAAGTCTCTGGGACAGGAATCTATCCCTCCAGCTCACCCTATTTATTGTTGTGGTGAGGTTTAGATCCCTGGAGCATGTGGCTCGAGGGGATATGGTTTTCTTTAGGTGGAACATGTCCATCAATTCTGGGTTGGACATGGCTTTGTATGTCAGGCAGAGTCACCTCTGAATAGGTGGTATGCAACCGAGTACAGCTAGAGTTTCTTCAGTCGAGCTGCATAGGGCATGTGCTTGAGGCCAGTGATCCTCTTGGTGAGGTACTTCTATGGTCTTTCCAGCTGTTGCAGGTGTCTTGTAAGGTACATCCCAAATAGGGCATTGTACTCTATGATGGGTCTGATGAGTGATGCATAAAGGGGCCCAATGACCTCTTTCAATCTGGATGCAATCCCTTTTGTGATTAGGTGGGCCACATAGAAGGATTTTCTAACAACTTTGGCAATGTGATTATCAAAGGAGAGGTTACTATCTACTTGGATCCCCAGATCCCTTATTACGTCTTCCGTATTTAGGGGGCTACCACCTATGTGGTAGTTTGTGGGTACTTTCTTTTTTCCAATGGGGATGACTATGCACGTTTTGGCATTTAGCTTGAGGCCATGGTTTTGACACCAGGTATCAGTCTCAGTGAGACCCTTTTGGAGGATGTCTGTGTCAGCCAGAGAGTCAATTATAGCCCTTAGTTTGCAGTTGTCTGCGAACTTGGTCAGCCTGTGCTTGGCTGTACTTCTGAGAAGTATATGTCGAACAGGAGGGGTCCTAGGACTGAGCCCTGGTGAACACCACTTGTAACCGGTTTAGAGTCAGACCTAGCTCCCACAACTCTTACCATGTGGGTTCTATCCATGAGCCAGTTGGCAACCTATCTCATGATGTAGGGGTTTATGTTCAGGCTGGTGACCTTGTCTATAATACCTGAGTGGGGAATGGTGTTGAAGGTCTTTGCAAGGTCTAAGTAGGCTATGTGGACCACCTTTCCCTTGTTTATAGCCTTGGTAACTGTCTCAAAGAAGTCCACCAGGTTTAGGAGGCATGATCTTCCCTTAACAAAGCCGAACTGGGTAGGGGCCAGTGTTTGGAGGTTTCCAATGTCTCTGTTAATGAGATCCATGATGATGCACTCCATAGCTTTGCAGACCAAGCTAGTCAGGCTTATAGGGTGATAGTTCCCGGAGTCCGTTATGGCTCCACCTTTGTGGAGCAGAATAACCATTGCTGTCCACCACTCTGTGGGCATGTAGCCTGTGGAGAGGCTGAGTTTAAACAGTGTGTTTAGGTGAGGGGTTAGTTCATCTTTGAGCTCGTGTAGGATGCAGCTTGGGACACCGTCCGGTGTGTTTTTGGCTTTGGAGAGGGCTGTTTTAACCTGAGTGTCTGTGATTTCAGGGGCACTACATTCTTCTGGTATAGTTATGGGCCCTTTTGGGGGTGAGAGGGGGTGAAGTTTGCACTGAACCTGTCTGCAAGGATGTTGACTATATCGGTCGGTTCAGTGTATTTTGTGCCATTCTGCACTAACTCTGAGCAGACCTGGGAATTGCCTCTTAGATTCTTTACATAGCTAAAGAATGCTTTGTGGTTATCTTTGGAGTCCATTGCAATTGTTCTTTCGAAGTTAGCTTTGGATGATTTTATGAGGGAACATAGTTTCTTGTTGATACTGATCAGGAATGTATTCCCTTCTTGGGATTTTATTCTTTTCTGTGCTAGTTTCCTCCTTCTATTGTATAGCTTGTTTATGGCAGGGGTCCACCAGACTGGTTTCCTTTTTTTGGAGGAGTGAGTCTTGGTTTTGTTTGGGATAGCACAATCCATGCATTCTTGTAGGTGCCCATAGAGTGCATTAGTAAAGGATTTTGCAGCTTGGACAGGGTTATCCTTTAGCATGGGGGCTTTGAAACTTCCCACCTCGGTCTTAAGTAACGTGAAGTTTGCTTTTGAAAAGTTTTTCACAGTGGTTTCTTTGACCGGGGGTGGTGGCGGAATGTGGATATCCAAAGTGATTAGTTTATGGTCAGATCTAACCAGCGAGGGGATGACCTCTGGTGTGGAACACCGGTAGCCCATGTTGGTAATGACCAGGTCAAATATGTTGTCACCTCTGGTGGGGGTGTTGACCAGTTGATCCAGGGCATTTGAGTTTATAAATTCTAGGAAATGTTGGGCAAGGGAGTTTGTACTTGAGTAGTTCTCCCAGTTAATGTTTGGGTAATTGAAATCACCCAATAACAGGGTGTTTGGTAGGACCTTTATTTTTCCCAGTGTTTCCAGGAATGTGGAGTGGGGGTTCTGGGACATGGTGGGTGATCTGTAGCAAGCTATAATTTGAATAGCAGTTTTGCCTGTTGTTAGTTGCACATGGATGATCTCTGAAGCATCGTGCTGTGCCACTAACCTGGAGGTGTGGGTATCCTTGATGAATATGGATACTCCCCTGCCTTTTGTATTTCGGTCTGGGTTTTGTGGCCAAAATGTATGGTATGAGTTGTAGCCTGGTAGTGCTGGGGTGCTCTCTGGAGCTTTAAACCAGGTTTCTGTTACTGCACATATATCGAGTTTCTCCATACTGAGGAGTGCCTCGAGTGTGTGCATTTTGAGGTTTAGACTTCTGGCATTGAGTAGCATTACCCTCAGTTTTTTGTTACTTGTGCTATTTATGATGGTGGGTTTGTCTTTTGAGCCTTGCCTAAAAAAGGCACTACGGGGGTGGCAAGAGCCTTGGCCAGTATTTGAAAGTCTAAGGGTGACAGCCGTCTCTAGTGAAGCAGCGTGGCTTGTTAAGCATGTCATCCCAGGCTGACAGACACTGGATCCCCTTTGAATGACACCAGAAGCTTAGCCAATTGTTGAAATTGATCATTTTTTCTCTATACCGCGGTATCATTCTTGGTGAGGGCAGGATGCTGCTCAGGGTCAGGGTCATACCAGCCTGGGCTACATGATCAGAGAGCTCCTCCATGTCTCTTTTCATGTAGTCCAGGAAGGTACAACTCAGGTCATTCACACCAACATGGACAATGGCAGAGTCATATTTGTACTTGTTCTGGAGTGACCTGAATGCTTGTGTTATGTGACGGATCCTGGCACCCAACAGGCAGTTAACAGTAACCTTCTCCTTGTTCAGCCTACTGAGTGGGACGTCAGTGTGCCTGACTATAGAGTCACCTATTACTAGTGTGTTGGGTTAAAAAGAAAACAAATATATATATTTATATATATATATATATATATATATATATATATATATATATATATATATATATATACTGCATGGAAACAATAAGAAATATCATCATGGTTTGTTTTCTTTTTTAGTAATGTATGTGTATCTGGTCACTGTTGCAATTGTGAGACTGTGTTTTAATAAAGATCTTTAAAAAAATACTACCACCTCTAGCATGAGTTATTGGGACCCAAAATTTGAACTTTTAGATGTCAAAATCACTCTAAACTAGACCATTTGATAGGTAGCTACAAAATACCCTCTATGTCCCCTATTGACCATGGTAGCTATCTTAAATCCCCATTAACCCAAATATATTTATATAAGTGCATAAGTTCATAAGTTCTATTTAAAGTATTCTTGTCCTAAGCCCATCAAGGAATACTTGCACCTCAAACCTGGGATTATAAACCTATATTCCCACACATTCATTAACATAGTCTTAAAAACTGTTGTTAATGTTTCAGTCTTGTGTTTATAGAGGTAGTTTGTTCCATATAATAGGCATGTTCTGGTTTACATGTGATTCACACATTTTAGTTTTGCATTTTTAAGCTGAAATATATGTAGTTATTATGTTTCTGACTTTTAGTACCTTCATTTATTTCTAGATTTAATATTGTTTTCAGTATTGCATTTTTATATGCATTGTTCACTAAAATACATTTTCTTCTAACAAAAATAATGAATTGTGAAAGATTTAAATGCTGACATCTTGTTTTGTATCCAAAATTTGATGTTATTATTTTCTGTGAATTTTCTCTGAACTAATTCTGATTTATTTAACTGGCCTTTAATATATATTCAAAAGTGCTATTATATTAGGTTTTATATATGTTGAAACACAGGTTACCTGTGTTTCAACATTTTCAACTTCTGGGCTGGTTTGGATTTATTTGTTTGCTGCTTAGGTTTTATATATATTTTATATAGCTCTATAATATACTTGTTACATCTTAAAGAAATATGTTAGATAGATTCCTATCCCAGAGACTTCCCATACTCTGGAACAGACTACCTATCTATGTCAAACAGTGCTCCTCATTAGCACTGTTCAAGAAAAATCTTGATGATTGGATGGGAAATAGGAAATTCACCCCGGGGATCACCTCTGTGGCTCTGCTTGACAGGGGCACAGGAAAATAATTGTTTTTGGGTGGCAAAGCCAGGGTACCTTTTTGGCTAGGCTTGTATAGGCCCTAGGGCCAATAGCCTAGTACCTACCTATGAACCTATGAACCTGTTTTTTCATTAATAGAACTAGTTGTCTCATCACTTTAGACACTACTTGAGTAACATGTCTGGAAAGTGATCAGTTGGATATTGTTAATATGTTCAAATCTTTGACTCTTAATACTTCTGCAAATGGAACATTTTGTAATATTAAAGGTTGTTTTAGTGTTTTTTTTTTACCAAAGTATGTTATATTATACTTGTTCAAACTAAATTTAATACTTGAAATCTTAATCCATTTGCTAGTTCTGCCAAGTAATAATTAATATCAGTAAATTCATTTGCACTTGTAAAAACAAGTTAAAATTCATCTGCATACTTGTTCGGTGCACACTTATTACATTTTGGAATTGTAGCAAAGACTATATTAAATAATAGTGGACTCAGACCCAATCACTGTGGAATACAATCCATTACTTGTAATGGTTCCAACGAGTGTCCTTGTATGCCTAAATTTGTGTTCTGCCTGTTAACCCAAGAATTATGCAGTTTACAAAACATTGATTATATTTATCTTTAATCAACACTTTATATATTATTTTGTGAGGCGTTATCCATTTGCAAGCTTCATTTTATACCATAATTTTTCCTGTTTAATTTTAAGCTGAAGTTCTTTAGTATTTTTGTTTAAGTTTGTATTGCTAGTACTTGTTGGGTATTTCTTAGAGGTATGATATAGTCTCTTCTTTTCCTAAAGTTGAAAGAGCCCCTTATTCCACCTTTATAAACACATTTATCACAATTATGTTTATTTTAACTATTGTTGACTTCATGCCTTTGTGTAATATTCCCTTGAATATAGTATAACCATAATCATTATCACTAGTCATATTGTTCCAGTTTATATTACTTGCATCTTCTTTGATTATATTATAAGCAATTTTACCATAATTATATATTGTATTTGTTCTTAAAGGGTTTTTATACTTTCCTATGTCAAAACATATTGAATTATGGTCAGACTTTTCCAAATGCATACAGATTTTAATATTAGTTACACAATTTGCATTATTTGTTGCAATTAGATGTAATCTGTCTTAGTTTTCTACTCAACTAATTGGGTTAACAAATAAAAAAAAGAAGCCAGTGGAATAAAACATGGTCCAGGAGTTCATAAAAAGTCTTTAATGAACGGTAAGCACTTTCACCACAGCTTCATCAGACTATTTTATGAGCTCTTGAACAGTGTTTTATTCCACTGGCTTCTTTGTTTTATTTACTATATACTTCAGTAGCAGTTTATTCATCCCAGCAACTGTAATTTGTTGTCTATAATTGGGTTAACATATGAAATATTAACACACACACACACACACACACACACACACACACACACATATATATATATATATATATATATATATATATATATATATATATATATATAAAACTTGCATGAATTGCAATTCTTTGAACTTCTGCAGCTGATATCTGGGTAGTTGAAATATCCCATAAGTATTATTTTTTTAATTAAGTTGGTCTTCCAAATATTTCAAAAACTTCTCATGTTTTGTTTTATCCATAAGTGGACACTGATAACATGCTATTAATTTGATTGTCTGATTGTCTGATGTGGATCTAGCAAATCAATAATTCATGTTTTCTTATCATTATTCATAGAATCTAACACTGATAGTATTGTTTCTTTTATGAGAACTAAAATGCTGCAACCTCTTAAGCAGTCCCATATGCATTATAGCTTTTAGCTTTTAGCTCATATTTATTTCCAATGCTTCGCCCATGACAAAAATAAACTTTTAGAGTAAAATTAAGTCCTGGGCATCTTTTGCTTTTCTGAGTCTGTTTCTGAAAAAAGATGAGATGTAATCAAATATTTTTTTCTGATATGTATTCAGACCCATAATGGCTTGAGTGAAACTGGTATCTTGAAAGCATTCTTGGATCATTTTCACATTTCTCCCAATTAATAATTAAATCTATGCTAGGAACTGCATAATTGATGAAGCCAAGTGTTGAATAAGTGATCCTTTATAAATATGTAACCATTCCATCCAGATGATGGTATTATTTTACTAAAAGAATCATTAAATGGAATTTGTTTCTATAGCAATAACCCACGCCTGGGTGTGGGTAATGCTGGATTTACCCACGGTTGGTGTGGTTTGGTCACGAGGCGAAGCCGGTGGCCAAACAAAGCCAACCGTGGGTAATCCAGCATTACCCACACCCAGGCATGGGTTATTGCTATACAATGACATTATTTAAGAAAAAAAATAATTACTTTTCTTAAATAATGGCATTGTATAATGCCTCCTTGCTGCCCTTCCGCAGCTGTCTGGTATTCTGCGGCAGTTCTGATGTACTGCGCATGCATACACCTACGCAGTACATCAGAGCTGTGGGCAAAAGCAATGGAGAAAGCAAGATCTCCGTTGCTTTTTACAAACTGTTTTGCTATGTTAAATGGGTTTAACATAGCGAGACAGCTTTAAAAAAAGCAATGGAAAATCTCTGTTGCTTTTTTTTAAAGCTATCTCACTATGTTAAACCCATTTAACATAGCAAGACAGTTTTGAAAAAAGCAACGGAGAAAGAAAAATCTCCGTTGCTGTTTACAAACTGTCTCACTATGTTAAAGGATTTTAACATAGCGAGACAGCTTTCTTGCTATGTTAAACTCCTTTAACATAGCGAGACAGTGTGAAGCAACAGAGATCTTGCGTTCTCCGTTGCTGTAAAAAAAGAGTTATAGTAATGGAAAAAGTCTGGACGACCGGACCCTTTTCCATTACTAATGTGCATGCTGACCAATCAGCGTGCACGTTTTTGAATATTGATGGGGGGTCATTGTATAATAGTAATTTTACTATTTGTAGTATTGCTTGCTTCACATGGTTTGATGAAATATATTTCAATCAGTTGTTGTTCTATGAATTAAAATGTTATATTTTATATTTCTCTGTACCAATCTTGGTATTATTTTTGGAAGGTCAGTAATTTTCAGTCCTGAAAGTGATGATGTGTTAACTTTTTCCTTATTTATCTCATTTAATACCCCTGCTGTTTTTCTTTTTTTCTTTCTTTTTTTATAGAATCACCTAGAGCCAAAAGCTATGGATTGTTATTGGATCTTTCCTTTTCTAGTGGATAACTGCATAGTGAATTTGTCAAGTTGTTTGAAACTACATTTGGGCATGCATCACTTTGATCTTTTAAATTACTTATTCACCTAATGCTCATCTTTTTAATTTCTTCTGACATATATATCTTCCTGTGTAATTTGTTTACTATCAGAAGCACTGCTCCTTTGCCTATTTTATTTAGTAGAGATACATTTTCACTCTCCAAATCCTAATTGTTTCTGTCTTCATGCTCTTGTTGTTCCTGGAATACAACCATTTGTATTGGCCTCTTCTGTTTCAGGTCTATGTTTACCATCAATGAACTCCCCAATTATGTATACCAACTCTGAGATTGCACTAGAGTGGGGAAAAGGGCAAAGTTTTTCTTTAGCTTACCTTATGCAGCACTATACTTCCTTGTTGTTGGCCAACGATTATACTTCGATGATTTTCTTTATGATGGTTTGCCTGTTCGATAAAAGGGATATTTGAGGGTTAGTGTTCATGGAAAAGCCATTCAATAAAACTTACGTTCAGTGGGTAAACATAGACCGCTCTGTTTCTTGGTTTATGTGAGGTCCAGTGTATTAACCACAAGATTATTAACTTCTGATAAAATTTCAGTGTCACTTGTTTCTGCTCTTACTTTTGTAATTAATTCTTGTTTCTTCTTCAGTTTTGGGTGATTAGCTTTATTTTCCCTTTCCCTAGGGATATACTCTTGATCCCAATTGTCATCTTTTCGTGTGAATTTGAGATATCACTGCTCTGCTTCTCATTACTATTTGCATATCTTCTGTGCAGTTCATAACAAAACCTGCTATTGTACATCATTTATTTCCATTATTGCAGCTCTAATCTATGAAAGTAGCAATTGATTCACCTTCCCCTTATGGTGAACAGTTCTTCCAACTTTGCACAATTATTACATTTATTAACACATGTACTGCTTCTTAAATAAACCTAACAACCAGTGCACTCCATTAAACAAATATATTTCAACAGAACCTCTGGTGTGTATCTAATTATACGTTCTTAGGTGATTACTAGGCTAATGGCACAAGAGCCTTTACAAGCCTAGCCAATAACACCCAGGATATGACAATAATATGCCTTAATTCCCCATAGATGGAATTGGGTAGTATCAGTGTACTGGGTCTTTGGGTGTTGGAGCCCTGAGTCATTTTACAGACTGTCTCTGTCTATAAGAGACATAGGCAGTACCCCAGGAATTTTATGGTTCCTACCCATTTATCCAAATTCTTTTTGAAGACAGTGAAGGATTGGCTTTGTTTTATGAAGATGGGAAGTTTATTCCACAGATGCGGTAGCATTTAAGATATGCATAAGTCTCTCCAGCAAGTTCTGTTAGAGTCACAAACAAGGTTCAGGTCCATGGAACAGGTAACCCTCATATAACTTTTCTTCTGAATATGTAATATTTTCATTAGGGATGGCTCAGCGAATGCCTTGTAGGTCAGGCACAAGTCCTCTTTCAATAAATGATATGAAATGGAGTAAAGGGATAGAGCATTTAGTCGGTCTGCATAAGACATGTGTCTTACGCTTTGTATTTTTAGTGAGAAACCTCTGGGACCAATCCAATTGGTCTATGTGCCCAGTTAGGTACATGCAGAAGGGAGCACTGTACTTGATTATGGACTTGATGAGAGCCGACAACAATGGCACTATGACTTTTTTTTATTCTGACGCCATGCCTTCACTTATCAGTTGAGCTACACAGAAGGATTTCCTCATTACCATAGCAGCCTGGTGGTCAAGGTTTAGGTTACTATCTATCTGAGTTCCTGGGTCCTCACTACCAGGTCTACTTTTAGGGGTGTGCTACCAATATTATAATTTGCAGGGATATCTGATTTACTGAAGTGTATGATTATGCATTTTTTAGCAATTAGTCTCAGACCGTGGATTTGGCACACATTTTTTTGTTATTTTTAGGTCTGTTTGTAGGGTGTCAACATAATTTGGGGATTCAATGATTGCTTCCAGCTTACAGTCATTAGTGAAGTTGGTGAGCCAGAGATCCCCACCATTGGCCCTCATTTCAGAAAAGTATGCACCAAACAGGAGGGGTCCCAACACTGAACCCTGTGGGACACCACTTGTAACAGGTTTCTTATTGGAAATAGATTTACCTATGCAGCAATGTGTCCTGTCAGTGAGACAGCTGGCTGTTCATCTGACAATGTACAGGTTTATGAATAACTCAGTAAGTTTATCTATGATCCCTGAGTGGAGGATTGTGTTGAAAGCTTTAGCAAGCTCTAGATAAGCTGTGTGCACCATTTTACCTTTATCCATGGCCCTGGTGACTTTCTCAAAGAAGTCCACCAGATTGAGCATGTAAGATCTCACTTTGACTAAGCCAAATTGGGTTTGTTCCAGTGTTTGGAGAGTTCCTATGTCATTATTGATCAGGTCCATGATAATTCTGTCCATGTCTTTGCAAGCTGGAACTGGTCAAGTTTATGGGTCTGTAGTTCCCTGAGTTAGTTGATGGCCCTCCTGTGCAGAGGGACAACTGTTGCAGTTCTCCATTCCTCTGGGAAAAAGCCTGTCTGAAGGCTGTGGTTAAAGAGGGTTTCAAGTGGCTCTGATAGATTCTGTTTTAAGCTATTAAAGAAGCATCCTGGAATGTTGTCAAGACCCATGGAGGCTGTATTTTTGGCTTTAGTGAGCACAGTAATGACTGTCCCTTTGAAATGACTGGTAAGGGGGGGGTGGTTACGAGTATTTCTTTGGGTGTGATAGAAGGTAATGGGAGGAAACATTTGAATTGAACTTGTCAGCCAGCAGGTTTGCTATAGTTTCAGGCTGGGTGTAAGTGTTGCCATTCATGATTAACTCGGCACATTGCTGAGTGTTTCCCCTGAGGTTATGAACATAATTAAAAAAGTCTTACGGTTATCTTTCACCTAGGAGGCTATCTTTGCCTCATAGTTTGCTTTGGCAGATTTGACCATCTCTCTAATTTGTTTGTTTATACTGGTGAGTGTCTTTTTGCACTGTTTTGTCTGTTCCTTCTTCGTTTTGCAGAGGATTTTTTCCTTTTGTTGAATAGTCTATTTATGCTAGGGGTACACCAGCGTGGTTTATTTTTGCCAATAATCATAAGTTTGACTCAGACAGGCACTGCCTTCTCTGTGCAGCTATGAATGTGGTTGTACACTGCTTTTCTGTACAGCTCAGAGTAGGCCTCAGTGTCACGTTGGTTTAGAGGGGCTTGGAAATTTAATGAGCTGTCACTTAGTTTGAGGTAATTGGCCTTAGCAAATTTCTTATCAGGTTTGGAGTTTGATGGGGCTCCTAGGATAGTTTTAATACTAAAGGAGATCATTTTGTGGTCAGATCTTTCTGGAAAGGAGTTAATGCATAGGCGGGAGAAGCATCCCCCCATGTTCGTGAGTACTAGGTTTAGGACATTTGTACCTCTAGTTGGGGAGCTAATTAGGTGATTCAGGGTGTTTGCATTAACGAAGTCCAAAAACCTCTGAGGAAGTGAATTATCGGTCATATAAGTCTCCCAGTTTATGAAAGGGTAGTTGAAGTCACCCATAGGTATGGTGTTATGCTGAATGTTAAGAGTCTGCAGTAGGTTTAGGTGGGAGGTGGGATTTTCCAGACTCATGTTAGAGGATCTGTAGATAGCAAGGCTATGCTTGGGGGGGGGGGGGTTCACACCTATGGTTAGGTGAACATGGAGCAGCTCAAGTAAATCATGTTGTTGGACCAGTCTAGAATTGTACTTGTCCTTTATTAATACTGAGACAACTTAGCTGGGGTGCTTTCCATGGTTCTGAACCTTATTTTAGTGATTGCACATATGTCTGCATTCTCCAGTGTGAGGAGCATTTCCAAGAAGTGCATTTTTTATTTAAAGTCCTAGTATTGAGTAGCAATACCTATAGGTAGTTGTGTGTGATTTTTGATACGTTGAAGGCTTTATCAACTTGGCACAGCCTAAAAAAGGTACATTGGGGATAGATAAAGCTTTTGCCAGTATCTGGAAGCCAAGTGGTGACAAGTGCAAACCATCTCTGGCAAAGCATTATAGTTTGTTGATCATGTCTCCCCAGGCTGACAGATATTGCAACCCCTTTTTGTGACACCAGAAACTAAGCCAGTTGTTGAAGTTAATCATTTTTGGTGGTATTGTGGCATCATCACTGGTGAAGGTAGGATTCTACTAAAGGCTAGATTCATACCTGCCTGGGACACATTCAGACATCTCCATCATGTCTCTCTTCATATAGTCCAGTGAGGTACATCATAGGTAATTTATGTCTGCATGAACTATGACTGCGTCATACTAGTACAAAAGTTCCTCAAAAGGAAAATTCTACGTCTTCAGCATCTGTCCTATGTGGGTCATCTGAAGCCACTGTCACTTTATTCTGTTTCATACAGACTACTCAGAGGCAATCTCTGCCTTGCATGCAAGGCAATTTCTGACCCTGCTTTATTGGAAATGCTGCATCTAAGTAAGTCAAATAGTACACAGGTTACTCACTCTGAAGACCTTAACCTGGTATGTGACATTAATAGAACCTGCTTGAGGGACATATTTGTCTTCCAGAGGTTACCACACCTTTGGAACAGACTCCCACTTCATGTCAAACAGAGCACCTCATTGGCCCTCTTCAAATGTGATTTGGATGATTGAATGGGTAACTGTAAATTCACCCTGGGGGTGCCACCTGTGTCCCTCTTGGATGGGTGCATTAGGTGCTTATCAAGGAAATAATGGTAGAACTTGGCTAGGCTTGAAAGGGCCCTAGGGCCATTAGCCTAGCAACGTCCTATGATCCTATGATTCTATGATCCTATAGAGAATTTTAAACTGGAGAGGTTTGCTTATATACAAGGCATGGGCAGCCACTTTTATATCAGAAGGATGAAAGACTTTTATGTTGTTAAGCCCGCAGACCATTCAGATGAACACACAATAAGCTTTCCACCAGCAGTTCCCAACTTGGATGGGTTGAATCCACTGTCTGCTCCCACCAGAGTGCAGAAAAACCCTCTTAATGTAAAACAAATTGGTTTTGAGCTCAAGTGCAGTAACAAATGTTTTACAACAATAGGCAGAACTCCTGCAGTATCAGTAATCCTTGGAAATAAGTTCACAAACCCTGAATAATGTTAACAATTACAGAAAAAATGTGTAAACATAGGAGAACTTCTACAAGCACAGAAAAACTTTGCAAATAATATTTTGGCAAACTCAGGAGAACTTTGGCAAATTCATAACAAATTTTGTAGTAACAGGGAAGGATAGGTACTATCAGAATACTGTTAAAATGACCTAAGGGCAGTACAGTAACAAACAGATGGTGTTTCTTTAACAAGTGCAGACTGAAAAACAGTGGTAAATTGAACTAAATAAAGGCAAGACAGAAGTGTTAAATAGACATAGTTAGCACAACTGCAAAAAATAAATAAATAAATACTTATGTCAGCTTTGTAGGTCCACAAATGGTTTTAGAAGCAATCCAATGTCTTGTCACAGGTGTCCAAGCCAGGTGCAGGGAAGATCTGAATAAAGTATCCATTCCAGATATACTTTCAGTAAGGAATACCCTATTGCACTAAGCCTTATTTATATTTGGGGACTTCAGTTATCTGTCAATAAACTGTCTGACTTACATCACCAGTGGTTAGTATGCCTATTACTTCCTTGACATTATAACTGCTAACTCTCTTTTACAAATAATTAACCAGGTGACTGGATGTTCAAATATCCCTGATATTGTCCTCACAAATATAGTCTGTTCTTGCACAACTCCATGTTATTTTCCATCATTAATTCAAACCATAAATCAATTACCTCTACCTTTAAAACTGGTGTCACTTCCCCTCCAAATGTCTCTGTTTTTAAGGATTTCTCAAAATCCAAACTTCTCTAATTACTTGCTGACCTAAATAAATTCAACTGTAATCCCTCTATGATGGACCCCATTGCTAAAGCCACGTCCATACCTGAAACTTTTTTTCCCACTTAAATAGTTGTATTGATAAGGCAATTTGTATGTGCACCAAATATAATGGGAAATTTAAAAATAAATACTAATGGTAGAATAAACACACAGAATATATATTTAATACAAAAATTAATTAATTAATTAATTAATTAATTAATGCTTATAAGAGATTCCATTTTAAGCATTTAAGTGAACTAAATTATGTCATTAGAAAGCTCAGAACCAAATAGGTACTTGAAATAGTTACTGAAATCCAAAGTAACTAAAACAATTCTTCAACTATGCCAAGAAGTTAGGACCTAATACCCCAAAAAGTTTACAGTTAGCCCACAATAATACTGCCCACCCTCACCTAAAGGAAGTAAATAATGTCCTAACTGACAAATTTAAAGAAAAAATATAACTTCATAGAGTCCACTGTCCCTGATGAAGGCAATTGCTGAAAAAACAAAGCATTGTTGTGGAAGTTGTCCAATTAATCCTCTTAAAAGCTAGAATATTTTATCCATTGGTCTTGATAACATGCCTCGTTACCTGAATATTAGTGGCAAATATGATCTATCTGAAGCCCTACTTATCTTCTTTAATTTAGGCCTCTCCACTGATTACATTTTCTGAGGCATGGAATATAGCTATTGGAATGCCATTACACAATGGTGGTCCAATTGTTGGTCTTAGTAGCCTGGTATGTAAAGTTATGGAATGTATTATCTCAGATCTCATTAATTTTAACCCGGGACCCTCATTATCAAAGGCAGGTTCTGCTTCCTTATCTTGTTAATTTCTTCAGAAAAGTCTTTGAAACAGTGGATAGCAGTTTTGCATTTCATGCAGCTTATCTGAATTTGGCCAAGACCATTGACACTATTCATCACGCAGGTGCTACTGTCTGACTTACAGATTTGAATATAAAGTCATATGTTGTCTGGTGGATAGACAACTAGTTGCCTGACAGAGGCCAGAGTTGCAGGTCTCACTTCTTAATTTAAAAGAAGTTATCAGTGTTAAATCACAGGCTTAGTGTTGTACCCACTACTGTTTAACATCTATTTCAAAGACCCTCAGTTCAACTCTCCTGGCCTATGGTTATTTATGTTTGCAAATGAATGCAAAGTGGGTGTTGTAATTTGTTCCTTTACTTATTCACAATTGCTCCGACATGGATTACACTATGTTAACAACTGTTGCAAGGAGAACATTCTCCAACTAAACAAGGAAATATGTCTTTTATCTACAATGCCATCACTATCTATGACTATATTACTCCTCCTTCTTTCCTCAAATTAGTCATAACAATAACCCAGTAACTCCTCTCTGATCTACAAACTCTTCTCCCCAGTCATTTGCTATCTCTCCTATTCCTACTTCTGCTATATCTAAGCTCTTACTAAAACTCAAACCCGGTAGTACTGCCCCAGATAACTTACCCCCTGAATACCTACAAATGTCAGCCAAATCTATCAGCTGCTCCATCAGTATTTTCATAAACAGATCTATTCAAGAATCCCATGTACCCTCCATCTGGAAAAAAGCCTACATCATACCCCTACATAAATGCGGCAACAACACAGAAATCTCAGATTTCCACCCTATCGCCATATCATCCCCCAGCTCTAAAATATTGGAAAAATGCATTTACTTATGAACATTCTACTCCAAAACCAACT
>NC_056726.1:1403465508-1403468008 GCF_019279795.1 Protopterus annectens
CATAAACAGAGTCATCCTTTTTGCTCACCTCCTGAGCATTTCCACTTTCTCATTATATTTCACTTGTTTAGTTTAAAGGCCATGAATGGGGAGCACAGAAATAGCCATTGAATTTTAATTTATTTTTGACACACATTTCCTATGTTTGACAAGACTGCAATTTTCAAGTTTAGTTAGTACTTGTCAATTGGTAATTTGGTGGGGTGATTATTGCTGTTTTCTTGTATTGTGGTTAGCAACTGGAATGATGAGAGGGGAGGCCAACGTAGCACTTAGTAGATAATGGGCCAGGCAAGGTAGTTATCTATAATCTGGGGTTTGGAGGTTTGTTCATTATATAATGCAGTGAAGATTACTCTGATGTGCAGCATTTTAGTTTATACTACCTTAGTCTTTTAATAATATCGATGTTTATTTCAATTTTGTATTTTTATGATAGAATTTCTTCTGGGTCCTGTCCTGTGAATCTAAGTTTCAATATTCTACAGTGAAGATTTTGGGTTTATACATGACAATATTTTTGTTGACTTGTATATGGTCCTGATATCATGTCAGTGCTCTCAGTGGTAGATGGAACAAAAATATCATAAGCACTATCACACTGCCAGCCCAGCTATTTGGAATTTTGTAAATAAGTCTATCTCATTTGTGAATATTGATATGATTTATACAGAGCTATATGTTATGGACTGAGCTTCAAGAATGTAACCTCAGCTTACCCTGCTGGGACATACAAGATTAACCTGAAAAACTTAAGAATAGTTGAGGTTATGTTACTTTATAGCTGGGCCATAATCAATAGATGTTATCTCTCATTTTCAATGCAGAAGCAGATACAATGTCTAGAGCTAGAAGTTTTTGTATTGTCTTGAAAGAAAAGTAATTACTATGTTTAAAATGTGAAGTGTTTTATTGTTTTATAACTTCCAAGATCTGCAAACATCTGAGAGATATGTATTTTAACACAGAGATGTTAAATTATATTAGTTTCTGTTTTAGCCTGGGAACTAAAGTCAGGTGACAAAAAGTGATGTCATCCAGGCTAAACCAGCAGTAAAATGTTATATTGATTTAAGAACTCTCTCAGAGAGAGACTGTGCATTTTGTATTTTGTCTTGGACATAGCAACTTATCATCATCATCTGCACTTGCTCTGTAAGTAAGATTTAGGGCATACTATTTCTCTTAGATATAGATAGGAATATAGTAAAGATTAGTTTAGATGCTTTCTGTATTTATTTGATACTGTCCTGCAATTTTTTTTAATATTTCCTGTGATTTTGAACTCTGAAGTTACTTTGCTGAGTTACTGAGTATTGTCTTGTTCTTTTATTATTTATTATTAAATATATTTAAACATGTCTTTGTGGCTGATATTTTTGAGACATATTTAAGCCCTTAAAGTACTTGCATATCTATTTGGCGACACTGTACAGGCCACTCCTCATAGACTGGCACTTGGTCAAAATTACCATTTGGATTTATAGTAACATTACACAGTAGGATTGGACACTTAGTAGCTGATAGGTAGGGGTTCTGGTGGCAGTGATAACTAACTTATAGTCTGGGCAGAAGGGGGCATAGCTAGTAAACCGGTGCCACCCTTCCCCAGGTGTGTGTGTGTGTGTGTGTGTGTGTGTGTGTGTGTGTGTGTGTGTGTGTGTGTGTGTGTGTGTGTATATATATATATATATATATATATATATATATAGTTAGGGGGGGGTGTGCGGCTCCTATTTAGTTTGGGTTTATATTGTCTTCTGCAAAGAGTTAGTTATTGGTGCTGTAAGTATGCATGTCTATTCTTTAAAATGTATTGTTTTGAAGCTTTCAGTGAAATATAATATAAAATATAATATAAAATGAAACTAGGGGGGCTACACACCCACCCCCCCCCTAACTATATATGCCAACTCCAGGATCTCACTACAGTGGAGAAAAGGGCATGTACCTTTTACTTGTCTTATGATAATCTACATACTGTCAATACTTTACTTCAGTGAAATGAGAATTGGTGAAATGAGTTTTCAGTAATTTGAGCTTTCAGCGATTTGGTTAGGAGGGTGAATTCAAATTCAGTGAAATGAGCTTTCAATGAAACAAAGTAGACCCATATATATATATATATATATATATATATATATATATTTATATATATATTTATATATATATATATATATATATATATATATATATATATATATATATATATATATGGTTTCCTATCATTCCATCGAAAGTTCATTCCATCTAAAGTTCATTCCATCGAAAGTTCATTACATCGAAAAGCATTTGCCCCCTTCCCCAATGTTGTGCGACCCTGGAGTTGATATATATAGTTAGGGGGGTGTGGGGGGCACAGCTCCCCACATTGGGGGGTGTAGGGGCGAAGCCCCCCACCTAAAATGCTTTTCGATGTAATGAACTTTCGATGGAATGATAGGGAACCATATATATATATATATATATATATATATATATATATATATATATATATATT